>NW_007233385.1:171499-252554 GCF_000164805.1 Carlito syrichta | reverse complement strand
CCACTGCCCTCCAGTCTGGGTGACAGAGTGAGACTCCAACTCAAGAAGAAAAAAAAAAGCACAATCCCCTTCACAACAGCCACAAAAAAGAAATACCTCAGCATCTTCCTAACCAGAGAAGTGAAAGACCTTTACAATGAGAACTACAAAACTGCTCAAAGAAATCCAAGAAGACACAAACAAATGGAAAAATATTCCATGCTCATGGATAGGAAGAATTGTTAAAATGTCCATCCTACCAAAGGCGATCTACAGATTCAATGCATTACCCATTAAGTTACCAATATCATTCTTCTCAGACCTGGAAATGACAATACAGATATTCATATGGAAACATAAATAACCATGAATAGCCAAAACAATCCTCAGCAAAAGAAACAAAGCAGGAGGTATCACATTTCCAGACTTCAAACTTTACCATAAGGCTACAGTAATCAAAACAGCCTTATACTGGTACAAGAATAGGCACATAGACCAATGGTACAGGGTAGAGATTCCAGAAACAAAGCCTCAATTCCTCAACCAACTCATTTTTGACAAAGCCTCCAACAACCACTGGGGAGAGGAGAACCTATTCAGTAAATGGTGCTGGGAAAACTGGCTGACTGCATGCAGAAGATTGAAACAGGACCCCTATCTATCACCATAAACAAAACTTAATCAAAGACCTAAAAGTAAAACCTCAAACTATAAGAATCTTAGAAAACGCAGGAGACACCCTTATGGAAATTGGAACTGGCAACCAATTCCTATTCAGAACCCTAAAGGCCAATACCTTAAGAAATAAGTTACACAAGTGGGACCTCATCAAACTAGTGAGCTTCTGCAAAGCGAAAGAAGCCATCAAGAGAGCAGGAAGACAACCCACAGAATGGGAAAAAATCTTTGCCAACTGTATATCTGACAAAGGCCTAGCATCTAGGATCTACAAGGAACTCAATTGTGCCAAAAAGAAAAAAAAAAGACAACTCCATTAAAAAGTGGGCAAAAGACATGAATATACACTTCTACAGAGAAGATATACGGGCATCCAACAGACACATGAAAAACTGCTCAGCCTCACTCATCATTAGAGTAAGGCAAGTCAAAACCACATTGAGATAACACCTAACCCCAGTAAGAATGGCCATCATTAATAAAAACAAACAACAGATGGTGGCAAGGATGCAGAGAAAAAGGAATGCTTCTGCACTTCTGGTGGGAATGCAAACTAGTGCAACCTCTCTGGAAGACAGTGTGGTGATTTCTGAAAGAACTAGAAATTGACCTTCCATATGACCCAGCAATTCCCCTATTGGGAATATACCCAGAGGAACTCAAATCATTCTACAAAAAAGATACCTGCACACGTATGTTTGTTGTAGCTCTATTCACAATAGCAATAAAGATGAAATGAATCATGTTGCCCATTGAAGCTGGACTGAATAAAAAAAATGTAGTACGCCTTTGGGAGGCTGAGGTGAATGGATTGCCTGAGCCCGTGGGTTCGAGACCTGCCTGGGCAGCGAGACCTCACCTCTACAATAAATTAAAAAAAAAATCAGCCAGGCGTGGTAGCACATGCCTGTAATTCCGGCTACTTGGAAGGCTGAGGCAGAAGGATCGCCGGAGCCCAGCAGGTCGAGGCTGCGGTGGCCGGGAGCGGCCACTGCACTCCAGTCTGGGAGTCTGAGTGAGACTCCAACTCAAAAAAAAAAAAAAACCAACCAACCAAACAAACAAACAAAAAAATGTGGTACATACATACAATGGAATATTATGCAGCAGCTATAAAGAAACAGAAACATATGAACTTCACAGCAACTTGGATGGATTTGGAGTCAATCACACTCAGTGATCTAACACAGAAACAAAGAACAGAATACCATATGTTCTCACTCATAAGCGTACCTTGAACAATTATAATGCTGTAAGAAGGGGATTGGCAGTAGTGGGAAACTGTCAGGGGAGGGAGGTGGGATTGGCAGTTGAGGGAAACTGCTAGGGGAGGGAGGGGCACACCTCATCAACAAGGGTACTTGCATAATCAACATTGATGTACCTAACCCTGAATTGGACCCCATATCTTTATAATAAAAAAAAGAAAGGGAGAATTACAACATTTAAAATGTTAGCTTTAAATTGTTTTAAAACATAATCCCTGATTCATAACAGTCCAATGCTCTCATATTCACTGATGGAAGGGAGGTGAGCAATGCCCACTCCAGGCTTTCAGACATACTCCTGTCAGCTTTGGACCACTCTCCTAATTACTGTGTGGTCTGACTTGCCGCTGTTTCTTCTTTAGCACCAGCCTTCCTACCACAATAAATGTTATCCTACAGTCCTGGAAATCCAAGTTAATCCAATCAGCTATTCAGCAAGTCCATTCCAATGCTACTTTCTGGAATTGAAGGTAAGATCAGAGGATAAATCCATGCACTTAGAGGAAATGGGTCAGGACTTGCTTATTGCCCACCGCCCAAACAACTCAATTCATGGCAGTGGGGACGGGAGTGCCAGAAAACATTCTGCATCTCTGGCTACAGCAATCAACTTGAACCTTTTACACAGGATCTAGAAAATTCTGCACAGGTTCATTTTCCCAGATTAGGTTAACCGACTAAGCAGTTTTAAGTCCCTTTGGGGATAGACTGGGGGTTGCTGTGATGTGTAGGCTCCCTCTTCATGGCGACACCTGTTCTCTCTTCATTTGTTAGTTTCTGGGTCTGAGATGGAACTGGATCTGGGCAAGTGGCTGTGACTTCCCATGGGGGCTATGACCTCTGTGCTGTCATGTGCATCTTATTTTTGTTTTGTTTTGTTTCTATACTTGAGTTCCTACATCATCATGTACGTCCTTGACTAGCCTGCCACTACCACCGCTGGGACCCAGGGTTCTGCCTTCCCTCATTTGGCTCACAGCCTGCTGAGTAGAAGAGCTGTGGTCCCCTCCTCAGCTTGGTATCCAGGGCATCTCTGGGCCAAGCAAGAGGTAGGGAGTTCACTTTGTAAAATTAACCTCCTGACCTGTTTTTCAAATTCTCTGCAATTTCAGGCAAAACACAGAACCCAACCTCAGGCACAGGGGCAGGAGCATGGATAGTGTGTCTGAGGAGCACCCCAGTGTTCCTCCCTCATGGAGGCACATAAGAATTCAGCGATACCCTGCTGCAGGCCCCAAGGAAAGCCCCATGGAGGGACTATCCCCTCCTGGGAATGGAGTTTGGTGGCCTTCAACCAATTCCCACTTCAGCCAGTGCAGGGCCTGAGGCATCTGAGATTGACAGATAAGTGACCCATAATCCTCTTGAGATCTAGGATCCGTCCCCTCCCTGAGGCTGCTGAGTCTAATGAGACACTGGATTCCAGCAATGGGGTGAGGCAGGAGGGAATCAGAAAATGCTGTCTATGCACTGAGGATCAGAAAAGGGGAAGGTCAGAGTCCAAACAAAACACTCAACAAGGCAGAAGGGACTAATGCAACTCTGTCAACTACCAGATGTGTAAACCTACTAAATTTGCTATTTAAAAGACAGAGCTTTTCAGATGATTTTAAAGACACAATCATTCCAGTATAGTCTTTCAGTATAAAACTCATATAGCTGCAAACACCAGAGGAACAGAAAGTAGGGCCTCGAGAGTCCGGGATTTGTAGTTCTCCCATGTGGAGGAGGCTGAGCTGGGTAGCCCGTGTTTGCAGTCGCCACTGCAGGGACCCTGGACTGACCCTCTGCCTGTAGAGCAGAACAGCTGTGGTCCCCTACTCCTCAGATGGCCTCCAGGGCATCTCTTGGTCCGGCAATAAGCAGGGAGTTCACTTTGTTCAATTATCCTCCTGACTTGTTTTTTAAATACTCTGCAAGTTCAGACTGTACCAAAACCCAGGACTCAGGGACAGAGACAGAAGTACAGATGATGTGCATGAGAAGCACCCCAATGTGCCTTCTACAAGGAGGCAGGTAAGAGTCCAAGGATACCCTGCTGCAGCAAGCCCCATGGAAGGAATCTTCCCTTATGGAAATGAGGAGCTTGGTGGGCCTCGGCCAATTCTCAAGTCAGCCAAAAGCAGGGATTGACAGGTAAACAATCAGTGATCCTCTTGAGATGTGGTATCAGTCCCCTCCCTGAGGCTGCTGAGTCTACAGGAACCAAATAATCAACCCCAACTTTCAGTCACTCACCTACTCACACCAATGTGTCCCTGCCACTGCTGTGTCCCATCCCTCCCAGCATGAGGGCCACTGCCCTGAGAGAAAAGCAGTGTCCCTGCCTGGTTAAGCAGAAGTGGTGGCACTGATGACTTTCAATCTTGTGAAGACCTGCTATCTCAGAGAAAACTCAAGGACAGGTGTAGGCCAGTTGAGGTGATTTAGGAGGTCTCCCAAGATAGGCATCTGGCTTGAGACCTGTGGACAAGGGAAGACCAGGTGTAGGAGCTGAGACGTGGACAACTGTGACCCTGGATAGCACAAACAAGGCTGTGTGGGACCCACAGAGCAATGGCTGGGGGCCAGAGCTGGCCAGAACCTCTGCACTTGGGAGCTAGACTGGCAGGACTGCCCAGGGCCATGCAGTGCCAGGAGGGACTGCATCTGTGCGCTGGGTACTGGGCAACCAGGCTGAGATTCTAGAGAGGTGTGGGCACAATGCCATTCCTCTCATTTGAGAGGTAAACTCTCTGGAATTAGGCCTGTGATGCTGGCCTGGAGTAGCCGCAAGATAGACCGTGGTCTCTGCCTATACCTTTGTGAGTGCTGAGGCCAAGCACAATGGGCCCCTGAGGAAGGTGTGGAAGGAAGGGAATTTAGTTACATTTCTGTGACACTGGGATGGGAGGTGGACAGTTGTACCCTGGGGTTGTGAACTGGAGGCTGTGTGGCACTGGAGGTGGGACAGTTGGCTTCTGTTTTTCCCAGCCCAGTCCTTCTTGCCTGGTGTCTTAGGACTCCTTGAACTGATATGACAGGAATGAGCCCAAAGCCTGAAGGCAACTGGTAGTTGAGGGTTCGCAGGCTAGGTAAGGGGTGGACCCTGCTGGCCTGCTCACAGAGTTCCACTGTGCATGAGTGGGAGGGATGACCATGAGTCCCTTTTCTTGGGTGGAAGGGATCAATACAGTCAAATTCCACCACCATGTGGTTGGTCTCTCATTCTCCAGGGTTAGTCCTTTGCCAGGAGCTAGATGCCAGTCCTGCTGACAGGGCAGACATGGGCAGCAGCAAGAGCTAGAACTGCCTTGGTGAGAAGATCTTGTGCTGTTTGACCCATGTATGCATCTGGCCATCTCCATCTGTTGCTATGCTATGGTTATCTGTTACAGGCACATTGCTGGGACACTGAATGGTCTAACCTAGGTCATTTGTCAACTGAGACATCCTGTTAACATAGAGATTGTTCCCTTTCTGGTACACTTTCCACCCTCTCCCGAATGTTCACCCTCCTCTCTAGGCTTTCTTTCACAGATATTTCAATCTTGCTCTTTCCATGTACCTGGCTAAGCAGCAAGGTCAGCAAGGTCATTGGCCACAGCTATGCACTTACCTTGGACTATGTCTCTCCTCACATGCTGTGTAGGAGTGATGCCTGCTGAGTTCTGTCCATGGCAGGGTTCCTCTCCCCCTATTTCCAGGAACCCATCTGAGTGGATGTGGGGTTTAGCTACAGTTCCTGTAGGACTTATTCTTCATCCCGGGCCAACTCATGCATGAGCCCAGCTCTGACTCTTCCTCATGTCAGCTGCTCATAGCAAAACCTGCCCTCCCATGTGGCAGTGGCTATGAACCTACCAGAAGTGTTGACCAATAAAAGAGAGGTGACCTGGACTGTGCCTTATATAATCTTGCAGGTTGCCTCATCACCTCTGGACCTCTATCCAGGATACTTGATTCTGGTATTGAAGAACTTTATTTTATGACTAATGAAAAACATTAGGACTAGGCGAGTCTGGCAGTAGCCAACTTTGGATGGGCAGTTTTAGCCATGTAGTAATTTGGACCCCTATGGTCTGATCTCTACTTTTTACCATGGACAAATGGCATGTCAGGAGTTGTTTTTAGTGGTGCATTTTCTGCTTCAAGAGGCTTGTCATTAGGGATCTGCACTGTGATTCTTCTGTTGGGACAAGTCTAAGGCTCCAGCTGGCTTCACTCTCTATAGTACTGACTTCCACTCTTCAGCTGGCTTCACACTCTTCCTAGTCATGAGGTCTAAGCAACATGGCTAGACCTGCTGTAGATTCCTTTCTCTCACTGGGCTCAATTACAGCTTCTAGCCTCTGGCAGTAGTTGATAAACAGTTCATGGCAGCAAGGCTAAGTGTGCAATATGTTGCCTTCAAAACCCGAATGGACTCACATCAAGCAGCATATTCCTTTCACAGTGGTTGGATACACAAGACCCAATAATCTCTTACTGGAATGAATGTCCTAACACGCACCAGAGTCCTGGTTCTCTCCAGCTCCACTGAAATCGTAGCTCTGACTCCAGGTAGGCTTGGTCTCCTCCTCTTCAGGGGACCTGATTCTCTCTAATGCACCCAGAGTGCTTCTACTACTCACCAACATGGTTAATAAACACAAAGTCATCAAGACAGTGGCCAATGTGATACTTTGAAACTTGTGCAGATGGTCCACAGTTTCCAGGCTGCACCGGGGCAGACAACACGACTAATATGACCTCGGGTAGACCATTGCTGTGTACTGTGATCTAGTCTCTAAACAATGAACTCCCTCTGATGTCCTCCCTGATGCACAGAAAAGAATGCATCTACCAAGTCAGTGGTCACAAAACATGAAGGTGAAGACAATGTTTTGCTCCAATCAAGACATCCTACCTGGCAGAACAACCAGCACAGGGCTCCCACTGGGTTGAGTGGACAGCAGCTCCATCCAGTCTATATAGAAACAAGACTGAGACACTAAATGTGGGTATGTTGGGGCCTCTGCATCTGCCTCCTTTGAGAATTTTAGGGTGGGACTAATCAGTGGTGTTTCTCCTGAAATGCAACATTGTTGATTTACTAATTTCGTAGGGAATCCGGGGGATCAGGGCATCCACCTGGCTTTTCTACTACAATCAATATTATTCCACAATCCTGGTAACCCAAGTTAGTCTGGCCAACTGTTCAGTAAATCTTTTCCAATGCTACTTTCTGAAATCGGAGGCAACATCAGAGGATGAGTCCATGTAAAAAGAGGTCATAAGTCAGGACTCTGCTTATTGCCCAACCCCCTACACATCCCAACTCAGGGCAGTGGGGAGGGGAGTGCCAGACAACATTCTGCATCTCTGGCTACAGCATCAACTTCAGTCTTTTCGCCAATCATCTTTAAAAAGTCAGTCATGCTCCCTTTCCCAGCATAGGATTAACTTTAAGTCCATTTGGGGAAAGACTAGGAGTTGCTGGGATGGTCCTATTTCCCTCTTCACGGGAACACCTTTTCTCTCCTTCAGTCAGTAGTTCTAGGTCTGAGATGGGACTGAGTCTGGGCAAGTGGCTATGACTTTCCATGGGGACCCTGATCTCTGTGCTCTCTTGTGCAACCTGGTTTATTTATTTACTTATTATACTGGAGTTCTTATATTCTCATGTTCATCCTTGATCATGTTGCACACTATTAAGAAGAACATCAGTGGCCCTGGGAGCTCCGTGCCCTGTGATCAGATTTCTGAGTCTCCAGGGGTCAGATCTCCCAGGAGCAATTCCCTTCCCTGTTCATCTCAATGATTCTGCCTTTCTTGACTTCGACAGGCATCTGGGGTCCTTCTATTCTGGACTCTCGCTCCAGGATGATGTGGAGTGCCCAGTATTGTCTCACATCTTTCCTCAGCCCCCACCTGCAGATGACAGGCGCCACTCAGCTTGTCAGCAGTGGTGGTGCTCTTCACAGAGCATTTTGTCCTGGTGACCCTCAGGACCTCTGAAAGAACCTGTGCAGTGGGTATGCGATGCGCCTTCTGTAGTGGCTTCTTCCAGTATGTCCACATCACAGAGCTCTGTGACCATTCCCCACAGGGGCACTAGCCTTTACTTGTCCACTTGTGTAATGAGGGTCATCACTGCTTCCAGGCTCCCAGCAGAAAGACATGGCCCTGCAAGGTCCCCATAGGACCACCTCACAGCTTGCTCCCTTGACAAATGAGATACTGGATTCCAGCAGTGAGTTGAGGCATGAGAGAAGCAGAAGATGCCATGGATGCAATGAGGCTCAGGGAAAGGAAAAGTCAGAGTCCAAACAAAACACTTGACCAGTTGAGAGGGACTAACACAACTCTGTAAGCCACCACCTCATGTATAAACCTACTAAATTTGCTATTTAAAAGTCAGAGCATTTCAGGTAATGTTCAATGACACATGCATCCCAGTATAGTCTCTTGGTGTAAAACTCTTATAGCTGCAAATGCTGGAGGAACTGATTGCAGGGGCCTTGTGAGTATGGGATTTGTAGTTCTCTGAAGCAGAGGAGGTTGAGTTGGACAGACTAGCCTGCCACTACCACTGCAGGCACTCAGGGCTCTGCCACCCCGTGGGTGACCCTTGGCCTACTGAGCAAAATAACTGTGGTATCCTCCTCAGCTTGGCATCCAGAGCATCCCTGGAACAGACAAGAGGCAGAGAATTCACTTTGTTAATTAACCTCCTGACTTGTTTTTCAAATTCTCTGCAATTTTAGGCAGGGCAGAGAACCCAACCTTAGAGACAGGGCAGGAACACAGATGGTGTACCTGAGGAACACCCCGATGTTCCTCCCCCAGGGAGGGAGATAAGAATTCAGAGACACCCTGCTACAAGCCCCAGTGAAAGTCCCTTGGAAGGAATCTCCCCTCCTGAGAATGAGGAGCTTGGTGGCCTTCAACCAATTCCAACGTCAGCCAGTGCAGGGCCTGAAGCATCCGAGATTGACAGGTAAGTGACCAATAATCCTCTTGAGATCTAAGATCAGCTCCCTCCCTGATGCTACTGGGTCTACCATTGCTGATGCAATGGTGTCATCAGCCCAGACCAACACACACCTCCTCACACCCTCCCAGCACAAGAGCTCCTGCCCTGAGTGATAGGCCATGTTCCTACATGGTGGAATAGAAGTGGTGGCATTGATTGTATTCAATATTGTGATGCCTTATGTGACCGACAGGTCTACTGTCCTAGAAAACACTCAAGGCCAGGACGCAGAGCTGGAGTGATTAGAGAAGTCCCCCAAGGCAAAAGTCTTGCTTGAGACCTGAAGGACAAAGGCTGGCCAGGTGGAGAGCCAAGATATGGGGGGCTGTGACCCTTGATAGCACAAATGAGGATGGGTGGAGTAACGACTGGGAGAGTCAGAGCTAGCTGGCAACTCGGTACTTGCCTCGACTGAGAGGACTTCCCAGGGCCATGCAAAGACAGAAGGGGCTGCCACAGTGGGCTGGGCAGTGTGCAACCAGGCTGAGGTGCTAGGGAGGAGTGGGCACATCTCGTTTGTGATGCAAATTCTCTGAGACTAGGCCTGAGATGCCAATGCTAGCCTGGGACAGCCCAACATGGACTCTGGTCTCTACCAAGGCCAACTGGAAGTGAAAGAGCTGACCATTATGGGTCCAAAGAAGGTGATTTAGTCATGTTTCCTTGACACTGGAGTGGGGACTAGACAGTTATGAGTTGGAGTCTTGGTGGCATCGGAAGTGGAGCAGATAACCTCTGTGTTCTCAGCCCAGGCCTCCTTGCCTGGTGACTTTGGACCACATGTACTGATGTGACAGGATAGAACCCAGAGCCTGAAAGGTTGCTGAGAGTTGAGATTTCCAGCCCACCTTCCTATAAGGCTGTGGCTATGAGCTCCAGGAAGTGTTGATGCAATTGTGAGAGTTTACCTGGGCTCTGACATATCAACTCACGCAGTTACCTTGTTTCCTCTGGACCCTGATCTTGGATGCTTGATTTCCATCTTAAAGGACATCTTCATTTCATGAGCAATGACCAACCATAGGACTTGGTGAGTCGGACAGCAGCCGGCATTGGTTGGGTAGTTTTGGCCAAATGGTGACTTGGACCCCCATAGTCTGACACTCGCTTTTTACGAGGGAACAAAGACACATCAGGGGCTGTTTTCAGGGGCACATTTCTCTGCTTCAGGAGGCTTAACCTTGACCCAGAACCTTAGAGATCTACACTGTGACCCTTCTGTTGGGACTAGCCTGAGGCTCCTCTTGGCTTTACTCTCTATAGTGAGATCTTCCAGGTCATGAGGTCCAAGCAGCATGGCTGTTTTACTACTGCTAGATCTGTTGCAGACCCCTTTCTATCACGGGCTCCACTCACAGCTCCTAGCCTCTGGCAGTATTTGATAAACAGATTATGGCAGCTTAGCCAAGTGTGGAATGTGCTGCCTTCAAAGTCCAAACAGACTCACACCAAGCATCATAATCCTTTTGCAGTGGTTGGACACACAAGATGCAATAATCTCTTACTAGAGTGAATGTCCTAACATGCACTGGAGCCCTGGTTCCCTCCAGCTCCACTGAAGTTGTAGGTCTGACTCCACGTAGGCTTTATCTCTTCCCCTTCAAGGGGACTTAATCTCTTCAATGTACCCAGAGTACTTCCCATTACTTACTATCATGCCTGATGAGCACAAGATCATCAAGACAAGACAATGACCAATGTGATACCCTGAAGCTTGTGTAGATGGTTCACAGTTTCCAGACTGCATCAGGGTAGACAATAGAACTAATATAACCTCTGGGGTAGACCATGACTGTGTACTGTGATCAAGCCTCTAAACAATGTACTCCCTCTTACCATCCTCCCTGAGCCATAGAAAAGAATGCATTCACCGAGTCAGTGGTCACAAAACATGGATATGAGGCCATTACTTTGCTCCAGTCAAGACATCCCATCTGGCAGGACAACCAGCACTCGGATCCCACTGGGCTGTGTGGGCAGCAACTCCTTTCAGTCTCTGCAAAGACAAGATTAGGACACTAAATGTGGGTATGTTGGGGCCTCCACATCTGCCTCCTTTGAGGATTTGAGGATGGGACTAATCAGTGGAATTTCCCCTGTGATGCAATGTTGCTGAGTCACTAATTTGGAAGGGGATACAGGGGGATCAGCTCATCCACGTGGCCTTCCTACTGTAATCGATGTTATCCCACAGTCATGGGAACCCAAGCAGTCTGGCCAGTTGTTCAGTAAGTCCATTCCAATGCTACTTTTTGGAACTAAAGGTAAGATCAGAGATGTGCTCATGTAACCAAAGGTCATGGGTCAGGACTCTGTTTATTGCCCAATCTACACATTCCAACTCACGTAACCAGGGACAACATTTTACATCTCTGTTTACAGCGTTAACTTCAGTCTTTTACCCAATCATCTTTAAAAATGTGCACATGCTACTTTTCCCAGCATAGAGTTAGCTGAAAAAGTGGCTTTAAATCCATTTGAGGAAAGACAGGGGGTTGATGAGACGGTTCAAGCTCCCTCTTCATGGGGACACCTGTTCTCTCCTTCAGTTGGTAGGTTCTGTGTCTGAGATAGGACTGAATCTGGGCAAAGGCTGTGAATCTCCATGGAAACCCTGATCTCTGTGCTCTCGTGTGCAATCTGGTTCATTTATTTATTTGTTTGTCTGTTTATTTATGAATTTAAGTTCTATACTTGAGTTCTAACATCATCACGTACATCCCTGATCATGTAGGCTACTGTGTATTAAGCAGGACATCGGTGGCCTTGGGAGCAATGTGCCCTGTGAGCAGGTGCATGAGTCTCTGGGGGTCTGTCCTCTTCCCTGTTCATCGCAATGATTTTGCCAGTCTTGACTCTGACAAGCATCTGGGGCCCTTCTATTCTGGACTCTCACTCCAGGACAATGTGGGGAGCCCAGTCTTGTCACACATCTTTTCTCAGCCTCCACCTGCAGAAGACAGGCACCACTGAGCTTGTCTGTGGTGCTGGTGCCCCTCACAGAGCATCTTGTCTTGGTGAAGCAGGACACCGTCTCTCAGGTCCTTTGAAAGAACCAGTTCAGTGAGTGGTTCATGGACCTTTTGCAGTGGTGTCTTCCAGCACGTCCACTTCACGGAACTCTGTACCCATCCCCTGCAGGGGTCCTAGCATCCACGTATCCACTAGTGTAACAAGGGTCATCTCTGCCTCCGGGCTTCCAGGAGAAAGACAAGGGGCCTGCTGTGTCCCTATAGGACCACCTCATAGCTGGCCCGCTGGACAAATGACATGCTGGCATTCAGCAACAGGGTGAGGAATGAGGGAATCAGAAAATGTCATCCATGCAATGAGGCTCAGGAAAGGGGACGGTCAGAGTCCAAACAAAACACTCAACAAGGCAGAGGGGACTAACACGACTCAGTCAGCCACCACCTTATGTGCAAATCTACTAAATTTGCTATGTAAAAGATAGAGCTTTTCAGATAACCTTTAAAGACACAGTCATTCCATTATAGTCTCTCAGTGTAAAACTCATATAGCTGCAAACACCAGAGGAAGAGAATACAGGGGCCTCATGAGTCCGGGATTTGTTGTTCTCACATGTGGAGGAGGCTGAACTCGGCAGACCACGCTTGCAGTCACCACTGCAGGGACCCTGGACTGGTCCTCTGCCTGTAGAGCAGAAGAGCTGTGGTCCCTTCCTCTTCAGATGGCCTCTAGAGCATCCCTCCAGACAGGGAGTTCACTTTGTTCGACTAACCTCCTGACTTATTTTTAATTTCTCTGCAATTTCAGACAGGACACAAAGCTGGGCCTCTGGGATAGGGGCAGGAGCTTAGATGATGTGCATGAGAAGCACTCCAATGTGCCTTCCCCTGGGAGGCAGATAAGAGTCCTGGGAAACTCTGTTGCAACTTTCATGGAAAGCCCCATGGAAGGAATCTTCCCTTATGGGAATGAGGAGCTTGGTGGCCTTCAGTCAATTCCCATGTCAGCTAATGTAGGACCTGAGGCATCTGAGATTGACAGGTAAGTGACCAGTGATCCTCTTGAGATCTAGGGTCAGTCCCCTCCCTAAAAGATAGGACATGTCTCTGCATGATAGAGCATTAGTGGTGGTGATGATTATATCAATTTTGTGATGCCTTATTTTGCCAGCAGGCCTACTGTCCCAGGTGCTAGGGAGGTGTGGGCACAATACCATTCCTCTCATTTGAGAGGAAAACTCTCTGAGATAAGGCCTAAGATGCTGACATGGGGTAACTGCAATATATCCCCCAGTCTCTGCCAAGGTCCACTGCGAGTGAAGGGGCCAACCATTATGGGTTCAGAGGAAGGTGAGGGAGGAAGGGAATTTAGTCATGTTTCCTTGACTTTGGGGTGGGGAGTGGATAGCTATGAGTTGGAGTCATAGGGGCAACAGCAGGAGTCAGATGACCTCTATCTTCTCAGTCAGTCCTCGTTGCTTGTGACTCTGGGTCATGTGTACTGATGTGACAGGATTGAGCCCACAGCCCGGAAGGTAGTTGGGAGTTGAGGGTTTCCAGGGTGGGCACTACTGGCCCACCCTCAGAGTACTACTGTACATGGTTGGGAGAGAAGGCCATCACTCTCATTTCCAAGGTGGAAGAGATCGATGCAATCAACTTCCACCAAACTTGGGGCTGGTCTTATTGCATTCTCCAGGGTTACTCCTATGCCAAAGGCTTGGTGCCTATCCTGCTGGCAGGGCAGACATGGGCAGCATCAGGAGCTGGAACTACCTTGATGAGAGGATTTTGTGCTGCTTGAACCATGTATGCATATGACCATCTCCATCTGCTGTCAGGATGATTTGTTATAAGGACATTACCAGGGCAACGAATGGTCAAGGCTAGGCCCTCTGTCAGCTGAGGCATCCGATTATATTAACTTGGAGATTGTACCTCTTCTGGCACATTTGTCACCCTCTCCCATCGGTCCACCCTCCTCTCCAGGCTTTCTTCCCAAATCTTTCACTTCGCCCTTTCCGTGACTCTGGTCTAGCAGCTAGGCCATTGACCACAGTTCATGGGTCCACCCTTACTTCAGACTATGTCTCTCTGCACACATGGTGAAGGCATGATGCCCTGCCTGTCGTTCTGCTCATGGCCAGAATTCCTCTCACTCTGTCCTCCAGGAACCCCACTGAGTGAACCTGTGGTTTAGCTACATAGTCCATGTTGAACTCATTTTTCATCTTGAACCAACTATGCATGAGCCAAGCTCTGTCTCTTCCTCATGTCAAGTCCACCTTCCTGTGAGGCTGTGACTGTGAACTAAGGAGATGTGTTGACTCAGTTGTGAGAGTTGACCTGGACCCTGACTTATCGACACACACAGTTATCTTATTTTCTTTGGGCTCCAGTGCTAGATGCTTGATTCCAGTCCTGAAGGACCTCTTCATTTCATGACCAGTGGACCACCTTAAAACTTGGCGGGTCTGATGGCAGTCAGCTTGTGATGGGCAGTTTTATTCAAATGGTGACTTGGACTCCCATGGTCTGATACTCACTTTTTACCAGGGATCAAGTGCAACAGAGGAGTTGTTTTTTGTGATGTATTTATCTTATTCAGGAGGCATAACCTTGACCGAGAACCTTAGAGATCTGGACTGTGACCCATTTGTTGGGACTAGCCCGAGCCTCCTCCTGGCTTCAGTCTCTATTGTGAGATCTTCCTGGTCATGTGGTCCATGCAGCATGGCTGTTTTACTACAGCCTAGAGCTGCTGCAGACCCCTGCCTGAGTCCCACACATAGCTACTAGCCTCTGGCAATATTTGATAAACAGGTCATAGCAACATAGTAAAGTGTGGCATGTGCTGCCTTCAAAGTCCAACCATCACGTTCTTTTTGTTGTGATAAAGACAAGCAAGATGCAATCTTTCTTACTCTGGAGGGAATGTCCTGACATGCACTAAACCCCTGGGACCCTAAAGCTTCACTGATGTAGCAACCGCAGCTCGGTGTAGGGTTTGTCTCCTACCCTTCAATGGGCCTGAATCTCTCCACTGCATCCAGAGTACTCTCACATCTGATGAACGCAAGGTTATCAAGATAATGACCAGTGTGATACTCTGCAGCATATGCAAATGGTTCGCATTTTTCAGATTGCATCAGGGCAGAGAATAGAGCTAAAATGGCCCTGAGGATAGACCAGGGGTGTGTATCGTTGTTCAGTTCATGCACAGTGGATGCCTCTGACCATTCTCCTTGATGCCACAGAAAAGAATGCATTTGCTGGGTCAGTGGTCATAACCATGAAGGTGAAGCTTTTACTCTGCTTCAGTCAAGTCATCCCACCCAGCAGGACAACTAGCACTGGCATCCTACTGGGCTGAAGGGACAGCACCTCTGTTCAGTCTATGCAGGGTCAACACTCGAACACTAAATGAGGATATATTGGCACCTCTGCATCTGCCTCTTTTGAAGTTTTGAGGGTATGACTAATCAGTGAAGTATTTTCTGAGATGTGATGTTGTTGATTTACTAATGTGTTAGGGGATCCAGGGGATCAAGGCATCTACGTGGCCTTCCTATTACAATAGCTCTTATCCCACAGTCCTTGGAACCCAAGTTAGAGTTTGGCCAGCTGCTCAGTAAGTCCATCCCAATGCTACTTTCTGGAATAGAAGGCAAGTTCAGGAGGTGAGTACCTGCACCCAGAGACCATGGGTCAGGACTCTGCTTATTGTCCAAGCCCCCCTCGTCAGGGTGGGAGAGAGCACATGATAAAAATCTGTGTGGCCACAACATCACCTGAGCATTTTATTCACTTGAAAAATCTGCACATGCTCCTTTTCCCAGCATTGGGTTAACTGAATAAATGACTTTAAGTCCCTTTGCAAAGACTGGGGGTTGCTTTGATGGTACAGGCTCCCTCCTCATGGGAACACCTGTTCTCTCCTTCAGTCGGTAGATCCTGACTGAATCTGAGCAAGGGGCCTTGGCTTTCCACAGGGGCACAGACTTGCAGGAACCCACCTGCATCCTTAATCACGTTGGCCGATGTATACTAAGAAGAACTTTGGCTGCCCTGGTAGCACTGTGCCCCCAGAGCTGGGACACAGGTTTAGGTGGGTTAGGTCCTCCTGGAGCCATCCCACTCCTTGTTCATCACCATGATTCTGCCAGTCTTGACTCTGAGGCCCTTCTATTGACATCTGAGGCTCTTCTATTCTAGTCTCTTCCTCCAGGATGATGTAGGGAGCCCAGTCTTGTCATACATCTCCCCTTGGCCTACAGAGGATAGCCACCATTAAGTGTGACAGTGGTGCTGGTGTTCTTCACAAAGCATCTGTGTCATCCTGGTGAAGGATCCCAACTATCCCAGGCCCTCTGGAAGAATCTGTGCTGTGGATAGGTTATGAGCCTTCTTTAGTGGCATCTTCAAGCATGTCCACTTCCTGGAGCTCTGCGATCCTGCCCCGCAGGAGCCCTAGCCTTGAGTGTCATTGCTACTTCCAGGCTCCTAGTAGAAAGACGTGGGACCAGCTGGGCCCCCACAGGACCACCTCAGCCTGCCCCCTGGAAAAATGGGATGCTGGGTTCCAGCAATGGGGTGGGGAATGAAGAAAACAGAAAATGCCATGGATGCTATGAAGCCCAACGAAGAGGAGGAGAAGGGGAAGGTCAGAGTCCAAACAAAACACTCAACCAGGAGGGAGGGACTAATGCAATTCTGTCAGCCACCTCTTTATGTAAAAATCTATTAAATTAAGCTTTAGTAGATTAAGAGACAGAACTTGTCAGATTATCTTTTAAAATACACTCATTGCTGTGTAGCCTGCCAATGAAAAACTCACATAGCTTCAAATGGTATAGAGAAACAGAACATGGAAGCTTCCTGAGTCCAGGATTTATAGTGTTCCTATGTGGAAGAAGTTGAGCTAGATAGTCTGCTCCTGCCACCACTACTGCAGGGACATAATCTCTGCCCTCCTGCTGTGGTCCTCAGCCTGCTGAGCAGAAGCGCTAGGATTTTCCCCCCAGCAGGGCTTCCAGGGTTTCCCTCTGCTCAGGTTACAGGTAGGGAGTTCACTTTGTTCAATTAACCTCCTGTCTTATTTTTCAGAATTCTCTGGAGTTGCAACAGAACGGGTTTTAAGCTTGGCCTCAGGGACAGGCACAGAGCCACACTTTGTGAGGATGGGGAGTACCCCAATGTAATTCCACTTGGATAGCAAGGAAGAGACCAGAGATGCTCTGCTGTAACTCCCCAGGAAAGCACCAAGGTGGGAATCCATCCCACTGGGAACGAGGAGCTTGGCTGCCTTCAACTGCCCCATCCAGTCCAGTGCAGGGCCTGAAGCATCCAAGAATGACACGTAAGTGACTGTTGATCCCTTCTCCTGACATCCAAGGTCAGACCCCTCCCTGAGGCTGTTGGCTCTGCAGCAATCGAGTGGTCAGCCCCAAGTCTCAGTCACTTGCCTTCTCACACTAATGTGTCCCAGCCGCAGTTGTGCCCCACTTCTCCTAGCACAAGTGTCCTCATCCTGAGGAAAAGGTTCTGTCCCTGCCAGGGAGAGGTTTTATGGCAGCATGAATGGCTCTCATGTGGCTGACAGGCCTAGTGTACTGGAGAAACCTGGCAAGCTGAAGTGGTCAGGGAGGACTCTCCTGGTGGATGTGAGGTCTAAGGTCTGAAGGATAGGGCTGACCAGGTGGAGGAGTAGAGACACGAGGGGCTGTGACCCTGAGAACACGGACACAAGGCTGGATGGGGGATCATAGAGTTAAGGTTGGGGCCAGATCTGGCCAATGATTCTGTATTTGGGAGCTAGACTGACTGGTCTGCCCTAGGCCTGTTGGGCAGGGGTGCTGTATCTGTGGGCTGAGCATGTGCAGGCCTAGTGTGAGCTAAAGAGATGTGGGCACAGTGCTATGCCTCTTGTTTGAGAGGCAAACTCTCTTGAGACACAGGCCTGAGGCAGCCCCAGTATGACTCCCAGTCTCTGCCTGGGTCCACTGGGAGTGCTGGTGCCAATCACAATGGGCCCTGGAAGAGGGTGGGAGCAGAAGAGAATTTAGTTATGTTTCCTTGACATGGGGTGGGGTGTGGGCAGTTGGACCCAGGAGTTTTAGGGAAGCTGTGATCTGAGGGACACTGGAGGTGGGGCAAATGGCCTCTGTTCCTCCAAGCCCAGTCCCTCTTGCCTGGTGACTTAGGGCCCCATGTTCTGATGTGACTAGCTGGATCCTAGAGTCTGGCTGGCTGCTGGGAGGTGAGGGTTGTAGGCCAGGTAAAGAATGGACCCTGCTGGCCTGCCCACAGGGGTTGCTGTACATGGGTGGGAGGGATGGCTGCCCAGCAGCTTCAACCTCAGTGTTCTTCCTTTGACATGCAGATCTGAGGGGCAGAACCAGGAGCTCACCAGAAAATGGGACAGAGACACAGAGGAAAGGCTCTGAGGTGAGTTAGGTTGCTGCTTGCAGCCAAGGCTCCCACATCTGCTGAACCTAGCCTGGCCCTGGTCAGACACTTCTGGCTCCTGGCTCTGAGTCTCCAAAAATGGGTGGCAAGTAGGGGGGGAACCTCTCCAGCCTCTGCCCCATGCCAGACCCCAGATGAGGGGCACCCTCCCATGGGCCCCTGACTTCACTCGTCAGACCCAGGAATGTCCCCGTCCCTAAACACTCTATCCCCAAACACCGGCCTCCTACACGCTGACAAACCTCTTCCAAAGAGGGAAAGGCCAGAGTCGGCTCCTCACCTCTGTCCTCAACCCTCCACCTTACTGCCCTGCTCACAGCATTCTTATGGCCTCTGCCTAGGTCTTGGCAAGCCAGTGAAAGGGTCTGGGGACCTGAGGCACAGAGAGAGCCTGTCATTCCATGAGCAATGGAATAGCAGGGGAGGATGACTGGTGATGGTCTTAAGGCAAGAGTGTCCACATGGTCCAGCCTCTACCTCTACAAGAACAAGGCCAAGAGCAGGTATCCCCTAGAGAGGAGCAGCTGTCTGGCTGTGAGTCTCCCACACCAGTCTCAGCTCTCCAGCCCTACTACCTGAGAGCTAATTCCTGAAGCGATGAATAACTCCCAGAAGCTCATGGTTGGGGGCAGAGGAAGAGGGGTATTCATGCTTTTGCCTCAGAAGTTCCCAACCTGCGTCCTGACCCAAGTTCTCCCTCAGATCCCCCAGCTGGAGGTGGGGACAGATGGTGTTAGGAACACAGATTCCAGTTGGATTCCCAGGCTCAGGATTCCTAAGAGTCCATCTGGGGAGAAGGGGTCGAAAGCAGGATGGAGACAAGCAGGTAGGTGGTCTCCATGGATTCCATCTGACTCTGCCTGGAAGCAGCCAGTCACTGGGGTGGGGGCAGGGTGGTGTGTCCCTGACCAGACGGTTCCTGCTTCTGTGGGGGTAAGGGTCCCCTACAGAAGAGGTTGCTGGGGCTCTGAGCAGCCCAAGCTCTCAACCCATGAGAGAGTTTTGGCAGGTGCCAACCAGTTTCTGGTCCCCTCAGCTCAGGCAACAGTTGACAGCTACTGCTGTGTGACCTCAAGCAAGTCAGTGAACTCCTCTGAGCTCCAGTGTTCTTATTGAGAAATATGGGAATTATTCTCACAAGCAGGATATTATAGAACATTTTGGTTTGCACAAACACTATTTATTGATACAGTGTCCAGAGCTTCAAGCCTGGCTCCTGGTGGTATTTTATAAACCTAGAGAGTTTCTATAGGAATACTGATCTACCTCTTCTCCCTCCAGCATCCCAAATCTCAGTAAAGCAGTGCCTGCCTGTGTCTCCAGCCAGGAACAGAGCACCTCAGGCCTGACACAGACCCTCTCCCAGACCCAGGACCCTGATCCTGAACCTGACCTCTCTACTCTCTCCCTGACCTTCACCCCTTGGGACCCACCTCAGTTTACTTGATAACTTTTCTACTCCCATCCCAGGACTTTCTGACCACCTCTAAATAATCTTCCCCGTCCCCAACCAAATTCCCCAGCTTGTCCCCAGCCCCCTCCTCACTTCCAGTCAGGTAGTTGCCTTTGGGACTCCTCATGGCCCCCAGAACAATACCTGTCCTGAAGCCATCTAGGGTCAGGCGCAGGCCTGGCTCCCCACCAGGGAGCCTCTGCCCAACAGAGCCAGAAGAACAAGAGACTCAGAGATGAGACAAGGCAGAGCAGGACAGGGTCCCCAGAATGATTTCTTCGTTCAGTGCCCTGGTCTCTATAGGAAAATGGGGCTTCAGGGAAAGTTCCTGTCTCGGCCTACCTCCTCATGCAACTGCAGGCAGACAGTGGATGGGAGGACAGGGATCTCTGCAGATCAGGATGGGACAGGTAGATAGCTTGTCCTCAGAGGGCTGGATCATGAGGAGAGACAAACCAGGTTTGAGTGTAGGATTTGAGAGTCATGTGTTCCAAGGGCTTGGGGCAACCGTGGTGGCCCTGCCTGGAAACAAACTGGGACAGCATCACATCTGGATGGAGGAGAGTAGACACTACCGTCCAAGACCAAGTTCAGGTAGGCAGCTCAGGAGGGTGGCAAGCCCTGTCCACTACGTGGCACCCCCCCAGACTGATAGTGGAGGGACCCTTCATTCCCAGATGGGACCCCAGGGGGCTCAGGAATCTGTCCTAGGCCTTATCACCCTCATGGTAACCATGCTGGTCGCCACTGCCACCCACTCTGGCCACCAGAGCAGCTTCTCCCCTTCACAGCTTTGCCTGAAAGTGAACTCAAGGGTTTCCCCCTGCTGGGCTAGAATATTGAACAGATTCTTCAGGCAGTGCTCAGGGTGGTCAAGGGTGTCCTGGAGCTGGACAGTTTGGCTCCTCACCTGCAGTGCACCAGGGGGTCACACCTGTGCAAGAATGAATTCAAGTCAAGAAAATATCTGCTCCCCAGCTCCTCCCTGGGAAGTAGAGGACCCTCTCCTGTGCCACCTTCCTGGGAATCCCTGTTAAACGTTGAGAAATTTGGTAGGCCAGTCATTAAACACAACCATTGTTAGCAAGAAATTGTGTGAACTTACATAGAAATAAATTATCTTAAAATTCAAAGTAATAAAGACTCCAACTTCATCACTTCCTGGTAATTTTACCACGTTTCGCCATTATTCCTGGAAGTCGATTATGTCTGTTTGTTGGGGCTGTAGGTGGAACTGTGGGAGCAGGCACTGCCGGTTTCCCAGTCCCAGTGATGCAGGTGAGGCCCCATGGGCAGCCTGAAATCAGCAAATCCCTCCAGGCAGAGCTTGACTTTTTGTTTTGCTGATTGTCTAGACTTTAGCTAAAGTGGTGGAGGTGATGTCATACAGATTAACAGTACACCCTTGCTGTGTCTTTAGGCTTTTCAGTGTCAGTAGCACAAAACATTTGAAGAATGATTCCTCAGGACCTTGAAACTGTTACCTAATTCGGGAAAGGAGTTACTCAGGTAAGTGGTATATTGATGAGTGAGGGAGATCCTGACACACATGTTAGTGTAAAAGGAAACACCCACCAGAACACTACCCTCACTTGCCAATGAAGCCAGCAACTTCATTGCTGAGCCAGTTTGTGGTGGAGTTTCTTCTTGCTGGTCTGATTGCGTCAGAATCTGGGTGATTTGTGACCATGGGTTGGCTGAGAGAATGAGAATGTGGCAAAAACCAACCAAAGTATGTGGAAAGTCAATTGGCAATATGGATGGTCTGTAAATTGTGTGCTACGTAGCCTTTCCATCACCATCCCTCGGATCTGCAAAGGATTGGTTGCCAGACCCCCAGAAGATACCTCTAGAGGATACCAGAATCCAAGGATGTTCAGGTCCTTCAAATAAAATGGTACAGTACTTGCATATAACCTATGCAAATCTTCCCTTGTACTTTAAATCACTATTAGATTAGTTATAATAACTAATAAAAATTCCATGTAAATAATTGTTAAACTGCGTCATTTTTATTTATATTCTCCTTAATGCTGTATTGTTGCTTTGTACTGTTTTTTCCTGCATATTTTTCATCTGAGATTGCTTGAAATCTGAGGAAAGGGAACCCGGGAATAAGGAGGGCCGACTGTAGTACCGCACATCAAGACACTCCCTTTACCTGCAGAGAATGGGTTCCAAGACCCCCAAGCAGAAACCTGAAGCCACGAGTATACAAACCTTGTATACACTATGGTGTTCCTATACGTACATACTTATGACAAAAGCTAATTTATAAATTAGGCAGAGTAAGAGACTAACAACAATAACTAACAATAAAATAAACACTTGTGACAATACAGTGTTCACAGTTTCCTGGCTAGAAGTTTCCTTCAACCGTATATCTTAATCTCAGCATACAATCGTGGTTCTTTCCTTATTAAATGGGGAGCTCCCCCATTTTCACTGGAAGGAAGCATTTCTATTTACTCTATGTTGCCAGCATCACTCCTCTTGCGCTTTGGGGTCATGGTTAAGTGAAAGAAGAGTCCTTGAACAAAGCTCTTCCAGCCCAACAGTGGAGCTGATACCAGAGGGCTTCCAAGTGATCAGGAGCAGGGAGTGTGTGCAGCCTGGACACCCATACAGAGGCATGATTCCCACCTCGCAGTATGGAGCGGGATGGCCCAAGTTTACATGAAGTTACTTACAGTGGCTTGCAATTTAAAACTTATGAACTGTTTATTTCTGGAGTTTTCCATGAAATACTTTTGAGCTGAGGATGATGTCGTAACTGAAACTACATAATCAAACCGCAGGTGAGGGGGCCCTATCTTAGGACACAAGATTGATTGAGAACTCGCAGTTAAACATGTAGCAGCCTATCCCTGCTGCCCCTGATTCTGGACCAGCCCCTGGAGCCCATACTCAAAGCATAAGCACTTGCACCTGGTGGCTGGGGTATCCTCCCTTCCAAGGGGCAGCCCCAGCACCTGCCTCAGTGCTGCCAAGGCCAGCTTTTCTGCCCAGGAGTTACATGGTTGGTATCTCAGGCATCCATTACCTGAGCACCGAGGACTAGGCCCCTCCCACCGCCCTCAGGGCCTTGCCCTGGGACACAGTGTACCTACTCCTCAGGCCAGGAGAGGGAGGGCACAGCTGAACTCTTCAGAGTCAGGCAGGCTGAGGGCCTCTGGGCTGGGCTGAGTTCTGTCTCCACCCTTTTGTTCAGCACCCTGAGACTTCCTTGTTTCTCGTCTGACCCCTCCCTTCATGGGCCTGGTGCAGAGGACAGGCTGTTTAGGTCTCAAAAGGCTTCTGAACACAGATGGAGATGGACAAACCACTTCCTGCTCCAAAGGCCCAGGAAGCTCTAGAGCCACCAGCAACCTGGTACCCCCTGTTCCCTTTTGATTTCAAAGCCACCTCTCCTTTGTTTCCATAGCCTGTGTGGACCTTGGCTCCTCACTATATTTGCTCTACCCTCTGACCCCCTCGCTGTAGCTCTTGCAACCAGGATTCTAGAAGGAGAGGGGTTCCTGATGTTCTTGGCTCCTGGTTGGAGCTGGCTCCCTGGGCTTCGGCTCACCTAGGACAGTTGCCACCTCCTTGAGAGCAGCCTCCTGATGGGAAGTGGGGAGGATCCTGCTCCTCCCCACACACCTGGACACCCTGCCCCAGGGAAAGCACTGGATTCTATGAGCCAGGAGCAGTGCCAGCTCACTGGTCCCTTAGAGCAGGGCTCACTCCAGGTCACTGACCTTTCTAGTTTTGGGATGAAAATTTTAATTGGAGTGTAACTTCAAAATCGGCCTTGAGGCATCTGTTCACAGGACCTGTGGAATTCAGAGACCAGAGCTGGATCTTTTTTTTTTTTTTTTTAGTTGGAGTCTCACTCAGTCGCCCAGACTGGAGTGCAGTGGCCGTTCGGCCACCACAGCCTCGACCTGCTGGGGTCCGGCGATCCTTCTGCCTCAGTCTTCCAAGTAGCTGAAACTACAGGCACGCGCTACCACGCCCAGCTAATTTTTTGATTTATTGTAGAGATGAGGTCTCGCCAAGTTGCCGAGGCGGGTCTTGAACCCACAGGCTCAAGCAATTCACTCACCTCAGCCTCCCAAAGCGCAGGATTACAGGCTGAGCCACCGATCCCGACCCAGAGCTGGAATTTTAAGGAGGAGGCCCCCATTCCCTGCTGAGATGACTGAGGGACAAGGGGAAGGAGAGCAAGCCTAGGAGGAAATGGAGGGGAGGAAAGAGACATGAATGATGGGCGGGGTGAGGGGAGGGACAAAGGAAATAGAGGAAAGGAGGTAAAAAGGGGAGGGGCAGGGAGGAAGGCAGGGAGGGGCAACAGAAGCTGGAAGGGAGGACAGAGTGGAGAGCGAGCCCCACTTCTCCAGCGGTCTTGCCCAGAGCCAGCAGCAGCAGTAGCAGCTGCCTACCCCAGAGTGTCCTCAGCTGTGGGTAGTCTTGTCTGCCTGTCCCTTGTCAGTTCTGATTGCAAGATGATCTACCAGGTGGTGGTGCACGCTGTCATGGGCAGGGACATAGTAGTGGATGTGGCCTATTCTGAAAGGGAATTCCAGAAAACAATAGTGCATCAGTTGATGAAGTTGGTAGCCTTCACTGTGCTCAAGTCTGGTGAGCAGGAGGTGGATTTGGCTCTGACTGGGGAGTCCTGAGAGAATCCTGAGGCTCCACCAGGGCTGAGAATGGGGCAAGGTTGACAGGGTCCCTAGCCAGGTTTTAGGGTGAACACAAGGTCTGGAGCCTGCTCCTCTTCTGGGCTTCTAAGTGTCAGCTCTGTGGCAGGGTAGGGGTGAGACTCCTTGACTCCTGGCTGAGTCTCTGTCTCCCACATTCTGGAGTTGGGGCCTGCAAGTTGAGCAGTACCTGGTCCTCTTTGGGGTCACTGCTAGGCAGGATGTGGCCCCATCCCTGCATCTGGGCTCCTCCAGGAGTGCCAGGGCCGGCTGGTGATGCCCCAAGGAAGGACCTGGAGGCTGCAGACTCCAGAAAGACCGTAACTCCTCCACTCTTTTGGAAAACATGCTCTGACCTCTCACCCCCAGTCAGTGCCCACAGCCCTTCAGGAGCCGGGCCCCAGCTGATGCACCCCCTTTCTGCCCCAGACACCACAGATTTCAAATTAATGTTCGCCACGTTCCAGTTGGACCCAGCAAAAACGCTCTGGGACGATCAGATCAAGAACAATCCACCCTCGCCGTGGTGATGCAGCTTCCTGGCAGGGACTGAAGCCGTGGTGCCCTTGGGAACACACTGGTCACACCTGGGAAGTCCTGACTGCGAAGCCCCCTCAGTCCTCCTGGGTGGGCTCCATCCTGTGCAGACAGGGTGGGGCAATAAATGGTTAGAGTCATAGCCTTGCCTGAGCTTCTTCCTCTGAGGGAGGGGGAAGAGCTCTGTTCTAGCAGGGGAGGGTCACCTGCCCAGGGCTTTTCTGCCGGCGGCCTGCTTGGCCTGGTCTTGAGGAGACTCCAGGGCTATTCACTGGCACCCCCTCACTGACACCACAAAATGGGCCCATAGGTCCCAGTTCATTCCTTGGTGGGTGAGGACTGACTCAGGGTCCCTGAATATCTGGCCCTCAAAGTCAGAGAGGGGACAAAGAGACAGGGGACTTCCTGTCTAGCGCCGCGAGGAGGCCCTAGACCCCACCCCCATCCTTCTCTGCTCAGGAAGGCCCAGCCTTCCTTGGGGCATTGTAGGGTGATGAACAGAAATGAGTGGGGTCCCTGGCACAATTCAGGCACATTTCTCAAGCCTCACTCCATTGGAAAGCAGTCCCTAGCCTCTCTCCTTCCCTACTGTGTGTCCTGTGCACTTCTCAGAAGCAGGAGCCTTTCTGAGGCCACCTGCTCTTGTTCTGGTGGGGGTGAGACAGGAGGCCCCAGGAAGAAACAGCAGGATGTGGGACCATCATGCCCCGTGACTGTAAGGCTCTGCGCTAGCACCTCCTAGGCCCTGTGTCTCCAGGTAATATGTTCCTCCTCACACCTCAGTTTCCCTTCTCTAAAATGAGAGGACTGTCTAGACCTGACACTCTCAGCCCTGTGGCAAAGTGTTGGGATGGGTGTGAAGAAGCGGTGCTGTCCCCAAGGTCCAATGAGAGCCTCTGTTGTTTGGACTGGGTCAAGTCTGGGTGTCCACAAGGCAGCCCTCATGGAACGGAAACCTGTAGCGGAAACTGGGACTGAGGACCCGTGAGCAAGATAACAGAAATAGACGCAAGCAGCCATTTCCAGGACAGGCCAACAGGAGAGAACAGAGAGCAGTGGTCAGTGGATGAACCAAGGGCCGACCACTCAGTGGAATACTGGGAGGGTTTAGGCAATCACCACCTAGTGGGGATACTTGAAGTGTGGACTCTTTGCACTAGATTCACACTATGACTATGACCCTAGTGTGCATCTCAGGGAACACAAACACTGTGGACAGATGGCAGCACCTCTGCCCCTCCCCAAAGGGTGCTGCCGGGTTTGAGGCCCTCCTGGAGCCCTTGGGGAGGGGAAGGCACTTGGGAGGTCTGGTGACACCAGGAGGCGTACACATTTTGAAGTTGACATAAAGTTAAGCAATCATCTGCCCTGTGACCCAGGAGAGTTAAGGTATTTAAAGAAATAAACACAGGTGTCTACAAAGAGATTATACAGAATACAAATGGCAGCTTTATTCATATTAGTCAAGAAGTGAAATCAACCCAAATGTTCATCATTAGAAAAATGGCTAAACTGTGGCTCATCTCAAAAGGGATCCAGTTAGCAATAAAGGGTGCAAAACACAAAAAATATCAGTGCTCACAGGACCCTACGTGAAGACAGTCAGACTTGAAGCAGCACTTAAATGTGATTCCATTTAGATGCAATTTGGGAGAGAAAACTTGAATCTATGATCACGTAAACCAGAAAAGTGGGCACCTTCTTTTTTGGGACATGGGGAGGCTCGGCAGGGAAGGAACATGAGGGAGTTTCTGGGATGTGGGAAATGTTCCAGTTCTTGATGTGGTGTGGGTCACATGGTATTGGGCAGACTTCAAAAGAATGTTCACCCTTAAGATGTGTGTGTTTCACATTGTTTACATATTCTCAGTGTAAGACCATTTTATTTATCTAGACATAAACAAGGTCTTTAAATAATGAACTCTATTTCCTGGGTTGCTTGTCCACAGTGGTGGGAGCCATGAATTCTGAACCTCCCTGCTATGTATTCCCACTTGGATAAATGCAGACCCAGAGGCCAGGTTTCCAGGATTTCTGGAGATGGAGTTACATTGCAGAGGAGGAATCCAGCGTCTCCAGGGATGTTGGGGCCGACTCTGAGGAATGAGTCTGAACTCCTTCTTCACATGATTCCCCCGGGAAACCCTGGTTTTTCCCTGCCTGGTCTCCTGGTCTCTACAACTTCCAGAAAATTCCCTTGATTCTCTGAGAGGGTGAGATTCTTGTACAGGAACCAAGCACCCACAGCCCTAGTAGAATCTGGGTTTCTCTGCCTGCAAGGGGAAAGCCAGTGGGTAGGGGGAAGGGGGTCCAGGTCAGAGTCTTGGGGCCTCTCCTCCTTCCTGGAGAAGCCCAGACACCTTTCTCACCTCTAGCAATGTTCTCAACCCCAAAACTGTTTTCAGCACAACTGAAGTAAAGCTGGCCTCCTGCTCTGCACACTGCTGACTCCCCTATGACCTGGGCAGGTCCTTTCCCTCCTCGGTCTGGGTCTCCTTGCTGTGCAAAGGGACACTGGGTGGGACAGCCCTAAGTTTGGAGAACTAAAAACAAAACTCTCTGTAAGGGAGGGCGGAGCTGAGGGCAGGAGATGAAAGGCCCTCGAGGGTGGTTCTGGGAGAGGATGGAAGTCTTACTGGTGTCCACCCTGCATGTTAAATATGCTGCCCCACTTTTGTCTCCTCCAAGGGACATTACAGTTCTGCACCTCCTCCATGTGACTATGCTCTGCTGACCCCTCTGTAGGAAACAAACTAGTTTTGATGGCAGTTTTACTTTTCTGCTTTCAAAGCGGTTTCTGGGCAGAGAGGTGGGAGGGAGGTTAATGTGAGGGTAGTCCTGCCTTACCCTGAGGAGGAGGTGGGGGCAGGACAGGGAAAGGAACTTGGAGCAGGACTCAGGTGCTGCTGCAGGCCAGGGGTCTCTCCTGGTGGGCACAGGGTGTATGGGGGGCGAGGAGTCACTTGTATTCCCTTCTTAGATGGTCCCAGAACAGGGGTTCTGGGTCCTACAGCTGCTTACAGCCCAGCCTCCTGGCTCTGCCCAGACACCCACTGGGGGCAGCATAGGTCTAGGTAGATGCCATCTCCCTATGTCCTCTGTCCTGCTAGGCCCTGTGGGTAGAAGAGTGTCCAGGATTGTGTGGGTAGAAGAGTGTCCAGGAGTCTCGACCCAGATCTTCAAGTCCAGCTGAGTCTCCCCTTCTCCTTCCTTCTTCTCCTTT
This sequence comes from Carlito syrichta, assembly GCF_000164805.1. Lineage (NCBI taxonomy): Eukaryota > Metazoa > Chordata > Mammalia > Primates > Tarsiidae > Carlito > Carlito syrichta. The sequence continues at coordinate 224,297 of NW_007233385.1, read as the reverse complement.
AAACATCCCCTGTGTGCAGGTTCCTCTTCCCTTCCAGGACAGGCAGGAGGGAGGAGAATCAGGGCACAGCCTTCCCCAACCTACCTGGCTCCTCCCCCTGCCAAACTCCCCTCTCCACAACCACCTTTGCACTTTGCTCAGCCTGTTCCCTCTGCTGGAAGGACCCCCAAGCTGAGGTCAGCCAGTGAATTCCAGCAGCCCCAAGGGACCGGCACCCTCTTCTGTATCTCTCAGTGAGCCACCCAATATCCTCAAGAGGACTTCCTACCCCACCCCCACGAGTGTCTGGTCCTCCTCTGCTACTTAACAGGGTCACTGGGGTGTACCACCAGCCCTGGGTTCCTGACATCTGGGTATCATGCTCTTAGAGCCTAGCCAGTGCCTGTCAAGGAGTCCCTATAGGGTCCCCAACTCCACTTGTCCTTCTGGTATTGAGAGCTCCAGCCCACCAATGTGTCCACAGGAAGGGGCTCATCTGAGACTTGGTGTGGGGTGATAGGGCAGAGGGGCTTCACAGGAAATCCTCTCCTGCCCGAGCGAAGAGGGCCCTCTCCTCCAAGTCTCTCCCATCGTGGGGTCTGCAGGAAGCACCTGGACCTCTCAACCAGCATTTGCTCCACCCTGACTGTCAGCCTTTCCTAGAAATGCTTTGAGTGAGAACACTGCCAGGCAGAAAATGGAAGCCTGTGCTGAGGTGGGATGATTCTGCAGATTCAGCTTCCTGGGGGTTCAGCTCCTGCTGGAGCACCCACCTTGTCCTCCTCTGGGGACCTATGTCCATACAGCAGGTCTCAAGAGAACAGCTGCCTTCCTGGAGGACATAGAACAGGTGATGCAGAGAGCAGGTGGATCAGGGGCTCTTGCCCAGGTGGGGACAGACCAGATACAGGGAACATGGGCCCTTGACCAGACAAGGTCACAACCCAGGTGCAAGGGAAGTCTCAACCAGGTGGGTCCACAACTTAGGTACAGGGAGCATGAGGGGTTCTCCCCAAAGTTGGAGATGCAGGTGCAGGTAGCCAAGGGTGGAGATGGCTTCACCCAGGTGGCGCTACAGCCCAGATGCAGGGAGCAGGTGCTGTGGTCCTAGAGCCAGGAACTCTGGTATGAGTCATGGGGCTTGGATGGAGGCTTTGAAGAGCTGGGCCCATGTCCAGTGCCCGGGGATACCTGAGTGAGGCCAGTGGGGCCATGTTGTCTCACACTCAGGTTGAGGGAGGATGCCAGGCTGTGAGGCGGGTCCCATGCGGGTGCCGATTGGGCTGGAGGTGAGGGGCACAGGTGTGGCGTTCCCAGAGGCCCAGGTGCACACTCCCAGTCCACCTCCACCCTCTGGTCCTGGAAGCCAGCCAGCCTCTGCCAAGTTCACTTCTCCTTGCGGCTCTTCAGAGGGGCCCAGGCAGATGGCAGGTCTGAACGTGTCCCTCTCCTTCTTCTTCACCACCTTCACCCTCTGCGAGGCAGCCAGGAGGATGTCCAGGGCCCTGCTCCCCAGAAATGCCTACAACAGCTTCGTCCGGGAGGTGGTGGGTGCGGCCCAGCTTGGGGCCTGCTGCCTGGAGATGAGGATGTTGGTGGAGATCGGACCCTGGCTTGGGGGCTTCGGGCCGGACCTGCTGCTGACCCTGCTTTTCCTGCTTTTCCTGGTGCACGGGGCCACCTTGGACGGCGCATCGGCCAACTCTGCTGTGTCCTTGCAGGAGTTCCTCATGGCTGAGGCATCTCTGCTCAGCACACTGCTGAAGCTGGTGGCCCAGGGGCTGGGCCTGCAGGTTGCCTGTGCCCTGACCCGTCTGTGCTGGGCCTGGGAACTCAGCGACCTGCACCTGCTCCAGAGCCTCATGGCCCAGAGCTGCAGCTCGACCCTGCGCACATCTGTGGCCCACGGGGCACTGGTGGAGGGTGCCTGCGCCTTCTTCTTCCATCTGACCCTCCTCCGTTTGCGGCACAGCCCTCCCACCTGCAGGGTGCCGGCCATTGCTCTGCTGGTCACTGTCATGGGCTACACAGGTGAGAGTCCCTCCTCCTTTCCTGGGCCCCACATCCCTGTGGCTTCCATCACATTCAGACCTGAGTACACTCAGGGGAGGGGGCTGGTGGTTGAGGGGCGCCATGTGCCTATAAGGATGGGGTGGCCATTCCTTGGGAACCCGGGTGGTCGATCAGGACCCACAGGCTAGGTACGTGGGGTGGAGAGGGGCCCCAGTCCCTGTCAGGGCCATTCTCCTAGCTGTGCCTCTTCCAGTCCCAACTGCTCATTCCAGAATATCTGCACCTTGGGCAGGCGGAGATATAGGACTTTTGTCTGTGTCCTCTATCATTCCTTCCAGAATGAAAAGTCCCGTCTTTCTTCCTCACTGTGTTCCTGCCCTTTCCTCTCAGCCCCTGATGTCTCCCAAATGGTAGCATCACCTACTGGCAGCCTTGCCCCATGATTGCTCCTCCACTCAGTTTGACCTTGGGACTAAATTCTCATGGGTCTCTCAGCCCCGGGGGAGCTGCCGTAGGTCCTCCCCCACATCTGATCTAGCCCCACCTTCTGTGGTCACCAGTCCTGGGCTCCACCACCAGGGAGGAGGCCTTCTCTCAGCAAGCCCCCTGGGACAGGTCCTATAAAGGTGAACTACATGCTGGGTGAGGTGGCTCATGCCTATAATCCTAGCACTTTGGGAGGCTGAGGTGAGAGGATCACCTGAGCCTGCAGGTTTGAGATCAGCCTGGGCAACTTGGCGAGACCTCATCTCTACAATAAATCAAAAAATTAGCCGGGCACGGTGGCACGCGCCTATGGTTCCAGCTACTTGGAAGACTGAGGAGGAAGGATCACCTGAGTCCCAGCAGTTGAGGCTGTGGTGGCTGCAAGCATGCCACTGCCCTCCAGCATGGGTGACAGAGTGAGACTTCGACTCAAAAAAAAAATGGTGGACAACAAGTTAATCCAAGATCCACTCACTTGTGCTCCAGGCCCTGGGGATAAGAGAGGAAGGGCTGAGGGACAAGTGTCCCCAGGTCTCCACTGGGTGGGTCAAGGACCCAGTAAAGACAGAACCAGTTCTTTGGGTTGACTTTTCATGACACTGTCCAAACCCAGCACAGGACAGACAGAACCTGAGCCCAAATGTTACGAGAAGATGCCTCCAGAGCCACGTACAGATGAGGAAACCAAGGCATGGATGACCAGGGAGGTTGAAAGGGGCAGGGCTATGCAGCCAGATTGCCTGGGTTCCTGTCCTGGGTGAACCCAGAGTTCCTGCCAAGGTACCTCCTCAAGGCCTGGGTGCCTAGCGTCTTAGCAGAGCTGTCCATGTGCTGGTCTACCCCTGACTGGTTTTGGGCCCCATTCACAAGGCTGCCTGCTCTTGCCCTGCCCAGCAGCAGGTCCCCATTTTTCATGTCCCTGTCCTGGGTCTGAAGGACATTGGCCTGGCTCCCACCACTTTCCCAGGCCTCACCCAGTCCCTTCTGTCATTGCCCCTCTCCAAGTTCTCGGTCTCCTTCTCTGTTTTCCCGTCTCTCTCCATCTATATCCCTGTCTCTCCCTCTATCTCTGTCTCTGTTTCTGTCTTTTTGTCTCTCTAACCAACTGTCCCTCTTAGTCACTGTCTCTCTCTTCTCTGGCTCCATCTCTTTATCTCTCTCTCTCTCTCTCTCTGTTTCTATCTTTCTTTCTCTGTCTCATCATCTCTCTCTCTTTCTCTTAATTTCTATCCCTTCTCTGTCTGTCTCTGTCTCTGTGTCTGTCTCTCTCTCTCTCTCTTTCTCTCTCTCTCTCTCAAACTTACTTCCTAGTTTTGGAAACTAGACCAGGCAGGGAGGATATGAGTTCATGCTAGGCTGAGATGTGAGGAGGGTGTCCCTGGGGAGGCCCTTGTCTCAGCTGCTCCCAGATGCTGCGTTCGTGGCTAAAGTAGTCTCACTGCTTTGTGTGCCCATCAGTGCCATGCAGGCAGGGAGGGGCTGAAGCACTGGCCTGGTGCCAAGACCCATGCCCAGGCCTGTGCATAGTAAACTCTTGCCGGAGACTTCTGGGGGTGGCTTTGGTCCTTCCCTGGAGAGATGCCTGCAGACAGGACCGGGACCAGGGCTGTCTGTACTTTGCCCACAGCAGGGCCATTCACGTCTGCCTTCTTCAACCCCACTCTGGCTGTCTCAGTCACCTTCCACTGCTCGGGGCACACCTTGTTGGAATATGTCCAGGTGTACTGGCTGGGCCCTCTCACAGGTAAGACAGGGATGGGGTGGGGTCCCTTGGGCTGCTGGTGCCCAGAGTACTATGGGGCGGGGCAAGAGTACTGGGTCTGGGGGTGGCCTCTTTGCAGGGTGGACAGTAGGACATGGTAGTGACTGGGCCATCTTGCCTTGGACACTGTCACAGAGCAGAGGGGGTTGTGACCAGGTACAAAGGGAGCAGGGTGGAAAGAAACCCACCCTACAAGGAGTGCTGAGCAGATAGGGGAATGATACCGGCAGTGAGGGCTCCCTGCACCAGGGGTTCCCACTCCCTGGGGGTGTCTCCACACTCCCAGGGCCAGGCTCCATTAACCAGGAGTCGGTCCTTGTGAACCTGAAGCTTCAGGGGAGACGGGACTCACTTAAACAGGTCAGGGAACTGTCCCGCTCTTACAAAGCTGTGGGTGTGGGCATGGCACATCCCTTTTTATCCTGGTGGGGCTACCCTTCAACTCCCTAAAACACAGAGAGGACCCTTTCCCTCAGCTCACCCTATTATTGGGGCCCTTCCTTCCCTGAACTCCGGTCACAGGCAGAGGAGTAACAGGGAAGGCCCTGGGCCAGGGTGACTGCAGCGGGAGGACATGGAGCCATCCCCAGTCCTGGGATCCTGTGATTCTGTCCCTTCTGGGGTCTGAGGCCCCAGGTGGAGGTCACACCCCTGCACCTGGCCTCAGGAATTGGGCTCCACCTGCTCTCCACAACTTTATCAGGTGAACAGTTGGGGTCCTGTGGAGGTCAGGAAGCTTACCTGCTGCTGCAGGACCTGCACCAGGGAGCTCTCAAGGCAAAGCCTCAGCCTCCCCTGGGGGAGGAGAGACAGAAGCTGGCAGTCTCCCAGGCAGAACTGGCCCTGAAACAGCAACAACAAAGTCATTATTATCTGTCACTTAGTTCTTATTTTATCACATTTATGTGTACACAGTACACAGTCCTACGAATTCTGCTAAAACATGCAGCAGTCCCCGCTCTTTGCCCCATCCCCCTACTTCCACTCCCCCTCCCCCAGAGGCAGCATTACTCTGCTAGCTGAGTACTTCGGTTCTTACCCCCTGGTCCAAACACTGCAGGGCTTCTCCGTGATTTTTAGTTCAGGCATCAACTCTGGAGTGTCCTTTAGGGAAGGTGGAAGCTGACTTTCCTCTCTTGCTGCCTTCCACTCCTTTCTTATTTTTCCACCCTCCAGGAGGGTTGATATCCTCTTCTGATGAGCTCCAGAGCCAGCTCTGGCACCCTCGACTGTGGATCATGACCATGGCTGACCTTGGAGGGTCCATTTCCCCACAGTCGTGGGGTCCTGGGTCTCTCTTACGTGGTGTTTCTAAGTACTTTTCATTCATTCAACACCAGTGTCTTTCACTGTCACTTTCTCCCAAGATGTATCCAGTGTCAGGATTACCCAGGACATTCTGCTATCATCTGGGGATGACCCTTCACCTCTCTCTAGTTTCAATTCTGTTCCCTGTTTTCTCCCCTTCTCCTATTTTGGTTTGTTTCTTCTTTGTGCTGGAACCCATCTTGCCATCTTTCCTGAGAAAGCAGTACAACGAAGGAAGCTGCAAGCAGGTGGATGAACAACTCTAGATGGAACCTGGGTAGGTTGGTTCTCACAGGGCAATGAAGAAAGCTGGAAGACAACCCATTTCTTCCACAGGATCCCCACAATTTCAGCAGTTGACAGCTTGGGTCCCTCGGTAATGTGTCTGGTGCTAACCTGGGAGGATGGATGGCAGTTCTGTGTGAGAAGCACTCAGAGTCTCAAAAAGCCAATCTAGGGAGACATTTACCACCTTCTCTACCCTGCCAGGAGACAGACTCATTCTCTAGAGAGGGAGTCTGGACTTGGAAGCACAGGCATACCCAAAGGCACGGCCCTATACTAAAAGAGAGATCTCAACCTCTTTCCACTTGGCTCCCAGAAGCTTCCAAATGCGAACTTGATAGCTTTCTCAGGAAAGATGGCAAGATGGGTTCAGACCTCCTATGACTGAAATTACTATCTTGGTTCTGGCCTGCACCTGACTGGGTTTTGACTAGGGATTGAATTCTGGGTTGGAGATCAGTTTCCTGTTGTGTTTGAAAAGCCCCACTCCAGGGCCTCTGTGGTAGTTTTCTGGGCTACTATGGTGAAGTGTCATGAACTAAGGGGCTTAACATTGCAGAAATTCATGCTCACACAGCTTGGGAGGCCTGAAGGTTAAGATCAAGGCATTGACAGGGCCTTGGGCTCTCTGAAGGTTGTGGGGAGGATCTTACCTGGCCTCTTTCCAGCTTCTGGTGGCCTAGGGCAGTCTTGGTATCCCTTGGCTTGTAGACCCATCACTTCAACCTCTGCCCCATCTTCCCATGGGCACCTCCTCTGTGTGATTTTGTCTGTCTCTTCTCTTCTTATAGTGATACTCTCATCAGATTCAGGGTCTACTCTACTCCAGCACAACCTCATCTTGATTTAGTAAATTTTGTGGACAGGACCCTGTTTCTAATAAATTCACATTGTGGGGTTCTGGGAAGGATGATTTTGGAGGGAATTCTCTTTCCATGCTATAGTCTCTAACCTGAGAACTGCCGTGAGCAAGTCCAAAGCTATTAAGTTCGCATTTGGAAGCTTCTGGGAGCCAAGTGGAAAGAGGTTGAGATCTCTCTTTTAGCATAGGGCCGCGCCTTTGCCGCTCCCCCTGGTGGTCATGTGGGGAAAGAGGTGTTCTCCCCTGCACCTGCTGCCTGCCCTGAGCTGGTCTCCTCCCCTCTCTGGGCCTGCCCTGCCTGGAGTGGGGACAGTACCAGCAGGGGCCTCAGAGGGTTAAATGAGGGGCAACAGCGTATGTTGGCAGGCTGTGGGCACAGGGACCATGCCAGGAACCATAGAGATCTATAGGTGGTCAAAGGCAGGTTCTGCCCAGGTTGCTCCTGGTGGGACCAACACAATACAGGTTAAATCTTTAAAAAACTGAGGCTGAGCATGGCTTATGCTGGTAATCACAGTGCTTTGGAAGGTCAAGGCAGGAGGATTACTTGAGCCCAGGAGTTCGAGACCAGCCTAGGCTTGTCTCTACAAAAAAAAATTTTTTTAATAATTAAAAAAAAATATTTTTTAACCCCATGCCACCTTGGACCTCAAAACCTGACCTCCTGAACTACTAATAAAAAATATATATATCAAAAAGATATATATATATTAAAAAGATCTCTCTCTCTCTCTCTCTCTCTCTATATATATATATATATATATATATGATTCTTAAAGGAATGGGATTGAACTTAAAGACAATCTGCTTTCTTTTCCCACCTTAGCACATTGAATTTTTCAGTGTTCTGGAAGGCAAGTGGGAATTTAGGATTCTTGAATCCTGGACTTCAGAAAAGAATGTGGGGAAGAGGAGACAGCCAGGCCTGGCCCCTGGCCCAGGGCCACACTGCTCTTCCTAACCCAGGCCCAGCACATCTTTCTCTCCCTCCCCTCCCTCCCCCACCTCCATGCCAAACCACACCCTAGGAAACAGTCACCCTGGATGGCACATCACCCTCTGGATACAGCCCTGGGAACAAAAAGTCTACACAGGCCCTGCAAGTTCCTGAGGTCACTTATGCAGAGAACTCAGAAACTCATTAGGGTTCATTGGAAGGCCCCAGAGTGTGGTCTAGAAGTGCATGGGCTCACCATTGGCTTGTGTCATCCCCCTGGGTAAAACAACAGGGCAGACAGGAATGGGAAAGCCTAGACTAGGGCCTAGGCAGAGGTCCCCTTAGAGGGATCTTCAGGATACCCCTGACCCAGGTGTGTGGGTTCCCTGTCCTATGGAAGGCCTGAGAGTTGGTGTCCTGTCTTTAGTGCAGGTATCTCTAGGGCCTGATCTGACCTGCCATCTCTTGTAGGAATGGTCCTGGCTGTCCTGCTGCATCTAGGTCACCTTCCCCGCCTCTTCCAGAGGAACCTCTTCTACAGTCAGAAGAACAAGTACCGAATCCCCAGAGGGAAGCTAGCCCCAGGTTCGGGAGATATCCAGAAACCCACAAAGGTGCACAGTGGCTGGGAGCCTGGACCCAGTGGGGTTGGGGACCACTGTTGAGTTCCAGCTGAGCCTCCTGCTAGGTGTGAGCCTCATATGGGGGTCTCGCTCCTGGTTGGACTCTGGAACCTTCCAGAGCTAAGGGGGATCCTCAGTCTCCCATCTCTGAAACAATTTGTCAATAAACAGTTCCTAATGTCTGCCTGTCTCCTTGTGCCCAAGAGAGGCAGGAATGAGCGGAAACAAGGAGGCTGGTCTGAGTTGTCTCCATCTCTCATGGCCCTTTCCTGTCTCTTCTTTATAGAATAAGAATGGAAGAAAAGACTTGAAAGGACAGGAGAAAAGGCCTGGGGAGTCACCTGGTCCTGAGAAGTTTGTGTAGATGGGGCCTGCTGTCCTGGCTGTGCCCATGACCACAGCCCAGGGAGGTTGAGGGACTGAGGATGGTGGTGGAACCTGAGGCTGCACCTGTGATCCAGGCACTGGACACTCAATTCCACCACTCACTGAATTTCCTCAAGACAGTGGTGTGGGGGTCCCCCAAGGCCAGGCAAACCCTTGTCAATCACTGGCACTCTGGCTAAAGGTCTCCTTGGCTCCAGGCCAGTTGGAAGGAGCCTCCTGCCATTTCCTTCCCAAAAGACCAAAGCTCATCTAGAACCCTCCACCCCAAGAAGACAAAGGCTCCTCAACTCTGGTTTCTGTAGCCCCATCCAGAGAGAGTGGAGTGGCTGGGACTCCTGCCGCAGACTATATCCTGTCCTCTGGAGGGCAGCAGCTCCTGGCCCCAGCTGCTGTGTGCCGAGGGAAGGACCTGAGAAGAAAACAAAGAGATGTCCTGGGTGGTTTTCCCCTGGGGATGCCCAGAGGCCACATCTTCCTGTATGAGCTATGCTTTCTGGTGGAGGGAGAGAAAGAATCCTCCCACTTCCCTTCCGTGGTTGCTCCTTCCTCTCCCTAGAGACCCTCTCCCACCCCAGCAGTAAGGCTGCTCTGTCTGGAGCCCCAGCCTCCTTCTTCCCTGCCTTGGTGAGATCACTCTGAAGATGGGTGACAGAGAGTCCAGGAGCCTGAAGAACTCAGGGACGGGGCTGAGTACCTGCCCTGTGTGGCCTCCAGAGGCTCTGGAGGCCTGGTAAAGGCATGGTGAGGGCACAGTGATGGAGACAGGATGGGGCTGACCACCTGTCCTCACAAGGATCAGTTGGGGGCTGGTCCAGGCCTAGGGTGATCATGGTGTCCTCAACAGTAGTAGGTCAGGGTGTGGCCCGGGGGGGGGGGGCCTTGTGGGAGAGCGCCAGGCTCCTGTGTAGGAGCAAGGGCATGTTTTACCTGCACATGTCCTGGCAGTCTATGCACAAATATTTCCAGGACTGAAAATTCTGGTGTTCATGCAGTACATTTTATCAGTAAATTAGTACAAGGAAAGCTTACACATGGATATTGCAATAAAGTGTACCAGGAAGCTATTAGATTTACTCAAGTTTAGAATCCACTTTTTGAAAACTTCAACATTGCAAACAAAATCCATAAGCTTTAAAACAAAAATTAATTTAAAAACCACTGCATTCAAGAAAAATAAACACAAATTTAATAGGAAACTTTGGATGAACCAACTATTAACATGGAAGACAATTTTTAAATTTTGTCTCAGAATTTTAGATACAGTGATAGGATTTACAAACAGATGTCTCGAGTTTTGTGTAAATTATAAATTCACCTTCAGTTTCTTATATGAACTGCAAGAGTTACAGGAAATGCCAGAAGAAAGACTAAAATCTCACAGTGTAGACTTGCATTTAAAACTATATTCACACCCAGAATTGATTTATGTGAAAAGTTAAAAAAAAAATTTTTTTTTAGTGGGAGTCTCACTCTGTTGCCCAGGCTGGAGTGGAGTGGCATGTGCACAACCACCGCAGCCTCAACCTGCTGGGCTTAGGCAATTCTTCCGCCTCAGCCTTCCAAGTAACTGGAACCACAGGCACGTGCTACCATGCCCAGCTAATTTTTTGCTTTATTGTAGAGAAGAGGTCTCACCAAGTTGCCCAGGCTGGTCTTGAACCCCTGGGCTTAGGCAATCCTCTTGCCTCGGCCTCTCAAAGTGCTGGGATTACAGGCTTGAGCCATTGCGCCCGGCAAAACTTACATTTAAAAAAAAAAAAAATTTCTCTGCCAAAATTATCAGCTCTATTTGTGGTAAAATTTCCGATTCCAGGTGACTTATCAGAGAAGTACCCCATGTGTCACAGCCTGTAGAACACTCTGAACTGTGATGAGTCCATCAGCAGAGAGACCCCACTCAAAATTAAAAATGGTCCCAAATGACTTGGAATCTTGAATTTGCCAAGGATGACCTGTGATGTTTCAATTAGATGAAATATAAGTTTCACTGACATAACCAAGGTATGTGCAGAAAAAGGAGCTAGGAAAATCGTAGGATGCATGAAGAGTAAAGTATTCTCTATTTTTTACTTAAAAATTCAGCCACACATATATTGCGAGGTGTAGCGCGTACTTGGTTGCTCGAGGCTGCTATTCAGCAATCAGAAAAGTTAGAGAAACGTCTTTCTACTCTAGTACCTTAAGGACAACTCTTTCTGCTTGTGAAGGACAACTCTTTCTGCGTTGTCATTTGTTCTGGGGCCTTCACGTGCCACAGCCCCTGCTGGGATCTATGCTGGTCCAGAGGGCCCCCGGTCCCGCGTCCGCCTCTGCGCCCTTTCCGGGAACTGGCGTAGGTAGAGGCGCCGGGCGAACTGCAGCTCGGGGGTGGCAAGGTCGCGGCAGGTGCGGCGCGTGGCCGGGTCCAGGCCGGGTCGCAGTTCATAGCCCAGGATTGGTGCCAGGCCGTGCTGCAGCGGCGCCAGCTGCGGGTCTCTCCCACCGGGCCCGGTGGCCTCCCCGTGCAGGAGGCAGGTGTGTGCCCACTGCGCCCGCCGCCGCCGCAGCTCGGCCACCTCTTGCCGCACGCGCGCGTCCCCCAGGGCGCCCAGGCGAGCCCACAGGGTGCGGTTGAAGTGCTCGTAGAGCGCCCAGTCCAGCGCGCTCCAGGCGCGCGCGCTGCGCTCGGTGCTCGGCCCCAGCGGCTCCAGAGCGAAGGCTGCGCGCCGGTTGGCGGGGAAAGCCACCACGTCATCCAGGTCCCAGCACAGCGCGTGACGCAGTAGAACTAGAGACTCGTCCAGATGCTCAGCGATCAGCACCAGGTCGAAGCGCTGGGCCACCGCGCGTACCAGCTGGGCTCGGCGGCGGCGTGTGGGCGGCCCATGGGGGTCGAAGCCCAGGTCGAAGGCCATGAGGTTGCGACCATAGTGGCTGTCGGGCTTCAGTGGGTCGTAGAAGGTGCGGGTGTGGGCCAGAAAATGGCGCAGGCTGTGGGCCCGGGCGAAGGGCGAGGCCATCTTGTAGTAGGAGAAGGCCGACTCCAGGACCCGTGCCGGGTCCCGCAGGATGGTGAAGTAGAAGGTGTCTCTGGGCAGAACTCGCTGCACCTGGAGGAAGGGGGTGTGCCCATGAAGAGCAGCTGGCTCTGGGAGCTCCAGTAGCTGGCTTGAGGTTCCACCCAGGAAGCGCTTCCTTCCTAAGTATCAAGCCCTGAGATGGGTGAGCATCACCCTGTCAATCCAGAAGCACATGGGTAGGAGGCTGAGCCTCACCCTTCATGGCCCACCCTACTGAGATCCCTGGACAGGGGGTCTGCCACCAGCCACTTCCCAGGACCTCCAGAATAGGAACAGTCACTCCGTGACTCTCAGTTCTGCGGCCACCCTCACCCACACATGGGCACCCAGCTTTTTAGGAGAGAAGGGCAGGGTGGCTACTCTTGACAGGAACAAGGCTTCTCCACACCTATGCCTGTGGACAGCCTGGAGTCTCCCAAGGTCCCCTGTGCTGGACAGCTCTGTATTCAGTGAGCACAGAAAGATGGAATGTGCTGGGTCATCCTCCTCTCCTTCCACCCCTATGTCTCAAGGTCCAGGACTCACCTCTGTGGGCTGAAACCTCAGATGCTGGCACATAATGTCAAATTGAGGCCTCAGGTCACTGGAGAAACCCTCAACATCGCTGGCTGAGAAGTAGTGCGGGTAGAAGAAATGGGGGGCTTGACGGGAAGGCAGAGCAAAGGTGAGGCCATGTTTCAATCCGAAGCGGAACAAGATGTTCACGACAGTGCTGCTGGCACTCTTATGGACCTTCAGGAAGAACAGGTGGGTCCTGGGCTTGCAGCCAGAGACTTGGGAGGACCCTAGGGGACCAGGCCTGCCAGAATCCGAGGCTGCAACCCCAGGATGGCCAGAGCTCAGAGCCTGGTCCCACAATGGCACTGCATCTGCCTTGGGTACTTGGGCTTCTATTTGCCACTCCTGTGGCAGTGTCTGGGCACTGCCCAGTGTAGTCAGTGACAACTTGCACAGAGCAGGGCCCAGGGTCCCTTCTGACCAAGATGTGCCCAGGAGTTGGCTCTGCCCAGATGCACTGAGCCCTGCTCCAGGCTCACCCAGAAGCCTCGTTCCAGTCCAGGACCCCCCCTGGGGAGTGGACTGGGCATCCAGGGTCCACACAAGGTTCCACCTGTCTCTGTCCACGGTGAAGTCGGTATACCACAGCCAGGATGGGGCAGACCCCAGGTTCTCTATTATGCTGCCCATGAGCCCTTGTGAAGGGTGTTGATGGTTTCCGTGGAGCCCTGAGATGTGGTGAGGAGCCTTCTCTAGCCTACTTCCAAGCCTTCTGCCCTGAAGTCCTGTGCCTAACCCAGCAAGTGAACCACTCTGCATCCCGGGGTGCTGTAGAGGTCTGTGTGTTTGCTGGGGGTTATGTTGCACAGCGTCCTGTTGGTACCTAGCCAAGAACAGTGATAATGTGAGTTGCCATCTTCTCCTCTTAAAGCACCTCTCATGACCTTAGATGACTACTCTTCAATTTCTCCTTAACCAATTCTTGTTCTCCATGTGGACTTCCCTACGCCCTGCACCCCCAAACATAGTAAATATCACAAAACACACAAAAAATATAAAATGATATGCAGAGCTGAGGCCAAACATTATCAATCACAACCACAAGTGTGAATGAAAAAAAAATGTGAATGAATTTCAGTCACCTATTAAAAGAACACATTACCAGATATTCACAGAGCAAAACCCAATTAAATGCCACTTATAGGAAACTTGTTGGATGGGATCAAAATAAAAGGATGGGCAAATGGAAATTTAAAAGTGGAGGTTGAGAACTTGACATATGATAAAGCAAAACTCAGGCCCAAATGTATTGAATGAAACAAGAAGTACATTTTATAATGTTAAAGGTGACTATTTACAGTGAAGATATAATAGTTATAAATGTTTGTACATCAGATAACTCAGCAGGCACCAACATGGACCAGAAACTAAAAGAGATGCATAGATAAACAGAACCATTCTGATCAAAGAGACTCCACATAATACTCAGGAAAATTAAAAGCTTTGCATATGTGCATCAATTAAACAATAGAATAAAATGAAATAAATCAAACACCTATTTCAAAAAATAGAAAAGAATATCAGTGCAAATTTAATGAAAGTAGAATAAAAGGAAAAAAGCAAAAATAAATGAATTAAAAAGCAAAGGAATAATAAATGTTGTTTTTTAAATTTCATAAAATAGATAAAATTACAGGCTAACTTATCCAATGAACTCCAATACAAAATAATAATTAAAATATTAGTAAATATAATCCAAAAAATGTCAAATAGTAATGTCCCAAGACAAGGGGAATACCAAGAATGCAAGGATGGTTCAATATTAGGCTATTCTTTTAATAATTTACCTATCAAACTTTCTAGGAAATACAACAGCTATTTCTTGCTAAAAAAAAAATTGGAATTAATTTATTATTTCTTAAAAACACATTCATGAGCAAATACAATCCAGTATCACTTAATGGGGAAAAACCATAGTTGTTCCTGCTAAATTAGAAAGAAAGCAAGGACTCCCACAGTGTCCATATCTACAGAAGATAGTACTGGGATATTAGCTAATACAACTAAACAGGAAGAAACGATTAGAGGCATAAGAATTGGAAAGAAAAAAAATTTCTATTTGAGGATGACATAGCAGATGATACAATGGTGATACTGGAAAAAAATGGAACGAATACACAGAGTAATACAAATAATAAGACAACTAAATACAGTAACTGAATATAAAATTAAGTCAAAACACAGTAGGCATTATCAAAAATGCACAAAAATAGCAATAGTAAAACTCTAAAATTCTTAGAAATAAACTTATTAAGAAATGTGCAAGGCCTGTACAATAAAAACTTACAACCATTTTTTGTATTTTCTTTCTTTCTTTCTTTTTTGAGTTGGGGTCCCACTGGCTCACTCTGTCGCACAGGTTGAAGTGCAGTGGTATGATCATGATAATCACTGCTCATGGCAGCATTGAATTCTGGGGCTCAGGTGATCCTTGTACCTCAGTATCCTGAGTAGTTGGGACTACAGGCACATGCTATACCACACTTGGCTAACTTTTCGATTTTTTTTTTTTTTTTGTAGAGATGAGGTTTCACTATGTTGCCTAGACTGGTCTTGAACTCCTGAATGCAAGCAGGCTCCCAAAGTGCTGAGATAACAGGCATGAGCCATTGTGCCTGGCTTAAAATCATTTCTAAAAGACACAATAGACTTGAAAAAAATGGAAAGCCATCCTTTGCCATTGGATAGCATATCTCACTAGCCTAAAGATATCAATTCTCCCCAAGTTAATAGATAAATGTTTCATAATCCCAATAGTCAGTTATTTTGCTAGACATCATATTCTAAGATTAATATGAAAAAATAAACAAGAATACGTAAAACAAATCCTACCTAAGGCAAGTCATAAGGTGGGACTGGTAGACTAGATCCTCTAACACAACTCAGAAGCCTCCACAATCAAAGAAGCATGGTATTAGAGAGCAAATAAACGACATTCCAGGTCCAGGCCCAAATACATATGATACTTGGTGTCTGATAAAATCGACATCTCATATCACTGTATAAAAGATGAATGTTTTAAGGTGGAAGGATCGCTGGAGCCCAGCAGGCGAGGCTGTGGTGACCGGGAGCAGCCACTGCACTCCAGTCTGGGCGACAGAGCAAGACTCCAACTCAAAAAAAAAAAAAGATGGATGTTTTCGTAATTGATGTTGAGACAATATCAGTCAGGGAAAGATTGGGTCTAATTGCAGGTAATATGGCAGAATAAACTCCCAGAATGAGCTCAAATGAATCAGAGACCTAAATGTAAAAACTTGAAAACACAAGTAAAGCTCTTTTTAAACTTGGGAATAAAGAAGCCATTTCTAATCATGACACAAAACCCAGATGCAATTTTTAAAAATTAATACACTTAACTCCATCATAGTAATTTGCACATGTGGAAAAAAAAAATACCATGACAAAGTCAAGAGACAAATGATAAGCCAGGAAAAAATATTTTCAGTCCTTCTTACAAATGGTAAACACCCTAATGTAATCACAATTTTTTTTTGAAAAGGTTTCAAAAACACAAGACGAAAAGAGCAAAGCATATCAGGCACGCTGCAGAAAAGTATACGTATGACCCTTCAATATATGAAAATGTGTTCAAAATAACTCACAATAAGATGAATGTTAAACAAATCTAAATGATTATATCCATTCTCATCTCTCAAGTTGGAAAAAAAAAACCCTGCAGCTTCTTTGCATACTCTGTCAGCAGCCCTGGGACATTTAGCACAAGTGGACGATGAAGGTGGAAGGCAAAAAGCTGCAGTGCTATACAGATTTTATTTTGTTTTCCTTGATTGAACCATGCTTCCTTGTTTCGATGTGTGCCTTGTTATTTATTTTTTAATTTTTTTTCTGAATTTTATGCAGTTGAAAAAATAGCCAGCTCTCCCTGTGTTTATCGACTAGGAGAAGACCTGCACCAATCAGTTTGTCTAGAGAGTTTGGGACCCTTTGGAAACATTTTTGTGGAGGAGCCCATGCATGTCATTTCCCAGTTAGTGGTTTGCCAGCTTCTTCTTTAGAGGTTTGTGGGGCTACAGGTTGTCTGGTGGTACAGTACCAAGCCCTTCTGCTCTCCTTTGCTCTCAGGGACTCTCAGGCACCCAATGTAAGCCAGCTACTCAAAAGTACCTGAATCAGAAAATACACGTCCCTTAAGCACCTTCTCGCAAACCAGGAACAATGGATGTACATTCCACTTTTCTCCCTTCAACCCAAGAGAGAAGTCATGCATTGGGTGCCTTCTATCAACCACATGGAGCCACACTAACTGCTTTCTGTGGCCCTGGAGGTCCTCTGGTGCTGCCACAATCCACTCCAGCTCTCTCTTGCTTTCAGTGACCCCCAGGCTTCTAGACTATTCTGGTTCCCTTAGCTCTCCACATCAGATTAGACAGAAACCAGTCCCTCAGACAGCCCTCAAAAAGATGGAATGCTGGATGACTGTGCTCTCTCCCTGCCATCCCCACCACCTGAGGGAGAATCCATGAGCCATGAAGAGCTGTGGCCACTTACGGGAGCAGCAGCCATGTGGGTAAAGTGAAAGGCTCATCATAGCCAGGTCAATGTGGCTGTTCTAGGCTGTGCACTCACCTGGGGTGCTACAACTTCCTAACTGGTTCCTGGAGTTCTTGTCAGGGTTCTTTGGTATACAGATTGCTAAGTTCTAGGGGACACATGGATTAGGACTTTCTAGACTACCATCAACTGATATCACACATAGGTTATTTTTTCAGTGCCCCCTAATAGTCTCTAAAACATCCCAGCCTGGATGATAAATGGTCACTCTACTCATCAGGGAACCTGAGTATGGGGTGGAGGCAGGTGGGAAGGGAGTGGGGTTTCTAAGAAGTTTTCATCTTGCACAGTGTGACTATTATACATATCCAAAAATAAGATCAATACACAAAAGTCCACCCTCACATGAAATACAAAGAGAAACCAACTACATATCCAATTGCTACCATAACTACTGCCGAAAAGAATTACTCAAGCAGATCTGAACACACATCTTTGACTGCCATCCCCAGTGAGATTTAATTCGAAAACTAGAGACTTTGTTCAATATGAAAATTGGTGCAGTGATAGTACTATGAAATATATTAATCCTATCACTGACCCAGGTTTTTACTCAAGAAAAAAATGTACAAAATTTAAATCAAACAAGTTTAGAAAAATGTGTTAGTGTTAAATGTAAATTTGAGATGAAATATTTAATTTCATCTCAATTAAGTTCTCAATTAAATCTTGTCCTGGTCCTGTGCTCCGAAAAGACAGAGACAACCTGGTAGCAGTGATCTTGGTTTCTCTGTCCCATTCCCTACCGAAAGGAACCACAGTCCCTTGGAGAAGTACCTGGTCCCAGCTTCAGTGCAGAGCACGAGCAAGGTGAGCCGGGATGTCATGTGGCACTGGGAAAAAGGGTACCATCATAGACTATGGGATCACTCAAGAAGAAGGAGATTCCCCTGAAGGGGCTTCTGTCCAGAGACAGGTCAGCATAACCATCAAGAAGTACAATGACTGTAATGGGATGTAACAAATGAGTCCACAGTCAAAATCAAAGGAAATGAGAGAAAGAGCACAAGGGAAAAGTGGGACTATATGTGGGACATTTTGCTTGAGCAGAATGCCACCAGCAACTGCAGAGCACGGGACGCTGCTGGAGAATCACATCTCCCAATCCACATTGTAATCATCCACTCAGGCAGGACTAAGGGTAAGTCTCAAATGGAGGGTGCAGGAGAACAGAAGCATCACACATGGCATCCTATAGTCCACAGGGCACTCACTCATGGGGAGGGGCAATGTCCCTTTACTGAGGGGACCTCTGACTGGCACCATGCTAACCTGGGGCCCTGTTTGCCTTCTGTGACCATTGAGCACCCTTATGCAGGTTCCTGCCAAGAGAACAGCAGCACACTTAGTACTTCTGAGGCTTCCTGCTGAGCAGACAGGGCCAGGGCACTGCAGCCTTCAGCCCACCTTTATTTCAAGGGCAGTACAGGGGACCCAGGGACACATGCCCTCCCCAAGGACACTGTGGGGCACACCCTAGATGTTGGTGGTCTGCAGAAAACCTGAGCTGGACTCTGAACCATCAGGCTCATGAAACAAAGAACAAATAAATGAACAAACAAACAAAACTTCATGTTGTGTGCAGGTGGGGCTCTTCCAAGTGAGATCAAGAGACATTCAAGCAGGATGTCCCTCGCTGGGATCCTGACTCAGGGAAAGACACTTTTGAGGTGACTGGGAAGCCAGAACTGGCCCTCTTTGGGGTAACTCCTTGATTTCTGGGGGAATAAGTCCCTATGTAGGAGAACGGGGACTTCCGAGCTGGCCGAGTTTAGGCCAAGACTCTCAGGGTCCACTGAGTGTGGTATAAACCTTCTGAATTCAGTGTGCATTAGAACACTCTTGGTTGTGTTGAGCAGTGTCACCCTTCCACCATCGCACTGCAACCTAGTTCCTGGGCGGCACCACGGGGCTTACCCTTCTCTTCTGTCTCCATTATGTCCTTCCTCTCATGTCAAGACTTAAAGAGCAGGAACAACCCTGGCTGTTGTCATTTACCTAATTAAATTCACAGGGTCTCAAAGGCTGTGAAGAACATGAGTGCGGATAATAGATGGGATGTCCCACCTTTGATGAGTGGATGTAGACACAGAGAGGATAAACCTTCCTCCCTGCCCTCCTGCCTCTCCCTCAGCCCACAGCCCCTGCTGTGCATTGGGAGTCCCAACAAAAATCCCCCCAGCTCTAGCATCTCTTAGGTGTTCTGGGTCTGACTGGGTCCCCAGGGGACTGGCTGTGTCTACCCTCTACCCCTGCTCCTCCTTCCTAGGGCTAACCTCAGCTTGGGCCTTCCCTGAATCCCTCCCTCAGAGCCTGGGCCTGGGCCTGCCTGGTCATGTTCACCCTCTGCTCCTGCTTCTCCCAAGACTGACCTTGGTTGGGGCCCTCTCCCTCAGAACCCCAGCCTGGGACTGCTCTGTGGCCAGGTGGCTGAGGAGCTACTGGGAGCAGGGCCCGGGACCGGCCAGGGGATGGATGGGGCCACCTACCTCCAGCGGAAGACAATCCCCACCAGCTGCAGAGTCACGTAGAGGAGGCCGAGGATGGACAGGAGGAGGCACACTTGGCCTGGGGGCCTTCTGGGCCTCAGCTGCAGCCTTCAGGGGGAGGAAAGCAAAGCCCTAGCAGCCCTCAGTTCTTCCTGGCCCAGAGCTGGGCTCAGCTGTTTAGACTCTGACCCCAACTCCAGAACCTCTTTCCCACTGACCCTCAGTTCTCAGAAAGCCACCCACCTCCAACTGCTGCTGCTCTCCAAGCCCTGCATGCAGCCCTAAGCTGGGCCCATAGGGCACTGTAGGGACCATCCTTGACTGGTCCACGTGGGCCACCAGGCATCCAACTCCTGGCAGGAAGGGCCTTAGCACCTGAAGGGGCAGTCGACAGGCTGAGGAGCAAGCTGGGCACCTCACCCAGCACCACCACCTCCTACTGCAAGCTTGGCAGTGAGGACCACCCAGCCCATGCTACAGGCTGGGGTTGGGGAGGTACCCCTGATCAAGGGACAGGAGTAGAGGATTTCCCCCTACTGGCTACCATGCCTGGGACCCTCGCCCCTGGGATAGGTCCCAGCCTTTCTGTGTCCCTGCCATCCAACAGAAACTGCTCCTGCTGGGGGCCGTGGTCTGGGGTTATGTGCCCTCCACACAGGCTGCACACAGCCACTTCCCTGGGATCTCTGAAGTGAGTGGAGTGTGTCAGGTGCACTATCCAACCACTGGCTTGCTGCTCTGAGGCCTGGTGGCCCTGCCACGTGCCCTGAGGTGAGTGGACAACAGATGCAGTACCCAGTGAATCCTGAATATCCTGCAGGTGGAACTGTGTATGAGGGGAGAGAAATTTGGAGAGCCCATGCTTCCTAGACCCAGGTTGGCCTCCAGAGGGCTGAGGGCTCAGGGTAAAAATCAGTCGCCTGCAGGCTCCTCCAGCCCCGGGTGTCACCAGCACAGGCTTTAAGTGAAAAGCAAGCAGAGTCAGAGGCGTTGGACTGACCTGGATAAACATTGGTTTGTGCACTTGCTTTTCTGGGCTGTGTGTCCACGAGGCACGGGTCACTCAGAGTAGACTCAGCCGGCTCATATGAGGTTTTAGTGATAACGACTGTTTTGACTTAAAGGAACACCCACAAACACTCTTGGGAGTCAAGTGTGACTCAGCCTCCATCTTGGGAACACTGGTTAGTCCCTCTGAGATTCAGTTCCTTCATGTGTCAGTGGGAGCCCCTTGCCCCTCCCTGCAGGACGGGGGAAGTAGAAGTCCAGGCTCTAGGCACCAGGTCAGCACTGAGCCTGCTCTGCTCAAGGTGGAGCACAGGGCACACTTACTTGCTACCTGCACCCGGGGTCCTAGGTTGGTCCTGTCACACCCTGGTGACTTTCAGGGGCTGCTCTCTTAAGTGATGTGTTTCCATCTACCCAAGCTGGCTCATCTGAAATCCGAAGGGAGAGGTCTCCCTGTCCCAAACCCTTGGGTTCCACCCACCTAGGTCCTGCCCACCTGAGATAGCAGGTAGGAAGCTGCCTTCGGTGCACAAATGCGCACCTGTTTCTGGGTGTGCATCCACATATGTAGATGTGAGCTTACACACGTGTTTACACACTCATGTCTGGGCAGAGACCCCAAAAAGTCCCCTCCAGCTGCTTGCCTGGTCTGGATGGGTTCACTGGGGTCCAAGTTCCAGGCCCCTGGCTCTAATCCCAGGCATGGTTCTAACCTGCACTGAGGACCTACTTCTGTGAGGAGGATGAGGGGCTGTGGGTGCTACTGTCCAACCGCTGCTGGTCCCTGTGCTGATCACCTGCAAACAGTGCTATAACGTGCTTGAAGGATCTTTCCTTGGAGGCTTCAGTGGTGTCACTTTTCCCCTGTACTCAGTTCTCAGAGTCCCTGGGAGTGCCCTCTCAGCCCAGAGCTCTTCCAGGGAGAGGCGTCACAGGAAAGAGGGCTTTGGGGGAGTGGTTCTGGTAGGCAGCTGAAGAAGGCTATGGAGAAGTGTCGTGCTTCTCCTGGGAGATTCCCCACCCAGGGTGGGCTGCAGGAAGGGGGCCTGATTAGCACCTGCTGGGGATGGATGCAGGGAGCCTCTCAGTCTCCAGGCAATAGCTGAGGGGAATGGAGACCCTGTTTAGAGTAGGTGCTTGGTGTTATCCTGGCTACAGAGCAAGAGAAGAGGTCAGGGGGCAGGGGAGGGGCTACCCTCTGCTGAGGACTCCAGAAAGAGCACTGAGTCTTCCTCTTCTCCACCCCATCCTCAGCCCCCCTGTGAAGGGTCTCACCTGACCATTGTGAAGGCAGGAAGTGAGAAGCAGATGGTGCAGGCCTATCAGCAACCCGGGCCAGTGCTGGAGGGGGAAGCTCTGAGTTCTCCGGAGACCTGATCTCTCCCTGCCCTTGACCCTCAGACCACCCGCCATCTCCCTTGTCCTTCCACACCCTAGTCCCCAGACCTTGAGTAGTCCAGGACAGTGGGCGGTCAGGTGGGGGCCGTTCCCACACTCACCTGGGCAGGCCCATGCTGCAGCTCACTCTCTGTCTGTGGTTTGTTTAAGTGACTGCTCTGGCTGCTCAGGCAGATCTTGGCAGAGGTGCCCCCACCGTGATCAGCCCCAGGAGGCGTGGTCAGCCGAGGGGTAGAGGCCACCTGACCCAGACTCCACCTCACCCACTGAGCACCCGTTCCTCTCCCCAGTCCCACCTGTCTCTGGACAAGTCCTTGACCTTTGCTCTCTGACACTCAACCCAGCTCTCTTACCTTGACCCTTCACCTCCCCACTCTCTCCCACTGTTCTTTCATCCCTGGCCCTCTAACCCACCCCTCTCTCCCTGACACCCTTCAAGGACTCTGGTGCCTCCCTCACCTCAGCCCCTCTGGCCCCTCCTCCCCTCAACCCACTACCTGGACGCTGTCTCTGGGAGTTTTCCAATCAGTGAATGCCTAGGACTGTGATGCTGGGTCTTGTGGAAAGACTGTGTTTTTGTAAGAAACACCAAGTTGTCTTCCAAGATGCTGTACCATTTTGTGCTGCCATCAGAGGATTAGCATGAGTTCCTGTTGCTCGACAGCATTGCTGTTGTCAGCCATTTAGCTTTTCCATATTCTAACTGGTATGCAGAGGTTTCTCTTTATTGTATTAATTTGCAATTCCCTAAGAACACATGAAGCACAGCATATTTTCACGTGCTTGTCATCTGTGTATTCATATTGGCAAGGCTTGTTCAGATTTGTTCACCTATTTTTTTAACTGGGCAGTCTGTTTTCTGAGTTTGAGAGCTTATTGATGAGTTTTGACTGTTCTTTGAATATGTTAGATGCCAGTTTTTGTGAGACTTGTGTTTTGCAAAGATTTCATGCCAGTATATGGTTTGTCTTTACTTTCTTTTAAGTGTCTTACAGAGTAGTTTTAATTTTACTAAAGTCCATTACTATTTCTTCCTTTCATGGTGTTGCACAAAACTTATTTCTAAATGCAAGGTCACCTGGATTTTCACCTATGTTTTCTGTTTTCTTCTGGAAGTTTTGTGGCTTGACATTTTACATTTAGGTCTATATTCCACTTTGACTTATGATTTGTGAAGAGTATAAGGCCTGTAGTTATTCTTTTCTTTTTTCTATTTTCTTTCCTTCCTTCCTTCCTTCTTCTTTCACATGTGATTTTCAATTGTTACAGCTCCATTTGCTAGAAAAACTATCCACCGTCTATTCACTTGTCTTTATTCCTTTGTCAAATATCAGTTGACAATATTTGTGAAAGTCTATTTCCATTCTGTCCATTTTGTTTCATTGATCTTTAAGTCTATTTCTCCACCAGTATTGAACTGTCTTAATTACTATGGTTTTAAGTTTTGAAGTTAGGTAGTGTTAGTCCTCCAATTTTGTTCTTCAATATTGCATTGACTATCCTGGGTCTTTTGACTGTCTATATAAACTTAAAATCTGTTTATTTATATCTTCTAAATAGCTTCTTGGGAGTTTGATTGAAATTGCATTGAATCTATAGATCAGATTGGGAAGAGTTGACATCTTGATAATAGTCTTCCAATTCACAAATATGATTGACAGATTGATGAATGGAAGACCCAGCATCACAATCCTAGGTATTTACTGATTGAAAAGCTCCCCAGAGACAGTGTCCAGGTGGTGGGTTGAGGGGAGGAAAGGTCAGAGGAGCTGAGGTGAGAGAGGCAGCAGAGTCCTTGAATGGAGATTCATTAGAATGTATTTGATTTTTTTTAAATCAGAATTTTGAAGTTTTCTTCAATAAATCTTGTACATATTGTGTTTGACTAGTACCTAAATACTTCGTTTTTTGGTGTCATTACTAATGGTAATGTTATTTCAATTTTTTATTTTTTATTGTCTTTATTTAGCAAATCAATGGAATTTTCTATATTAATCTTGTAGTCTGTGACATCAGCATATCACTTACAAGTTCCAAGGGTTTTGTTTTTGTTTTTGTTTTTTTTCTCTTTTGGTATATCCTTTGTGATTTTCTACATAGACAATCATATCATCTGTCAACCCAGACAATTTTATTTCTTTCTTTCCAATCTGTATACCTTTTATTTCTTTTTCTTGGCTTCTTATTTTGTTATTATTTTTAATTAACATATAATAATAGTCCATATTTATGGGGTATAGTGTGATATTTCCATACATGTATACAATGTGTAATGATTAAATCAGGGTAATTAACATATCTATCATCTCAAACATTTATTACCTCTTTGTGTTGGGAAACTTCAAAATTCACTATTCTAAGCTATTTGAAAATATATGATAAATCATTGTGTAGTCACCCTATAATGTTATAGAGCACTGAAGTTATTTCTCCTGTCTAGTTGTACTTTTGTGTCTGTTGACCAACTTCTGGTCATTCCCTTCTATTTCTCCCTACTGTTCCCAGCCTCCAGTAATCCCTTTCTACTCTCTACTTCTATGAGATCAACGCTTCTAGCTTCTACATGTGAATGAGAATGTGTGGTATTGATCTTTCTGTGCCTGGCTTATTTCACTTAATGTAATGTGCTCCATGTGCATTCATGTTGCTGTGAACGATAGAATTTTGTTTCTTTTATGGCTAAATAATATTGCATTGTACATATGTGCCACAATTTCCTATCTATTCATTTATTGCAGGACACTTAGGTTGATTTCATGTCTTGGTTATTTTAAATAGTGCTTCAATAAACATAGGAATACAGATATCTCTTTGACATGCTGATTTTCTTTCATTGGATATATACCCAGCAGTGGAATTGCTGGAACATATGATAGTTCCATTTTTAGGTCTTTAAGGAAGCTCCATACTGTTTTCTACAATGGTTGTACTAATTTACATTTTCACTGATAGTGTATAAGAATTATCCTTTTATTGCATCTTTGCAAATATTTGTTATTTATTTATTAATTTAGAATAGTCATTCTAACTGAGATGAGATAATATACCACTGTAGTTTTGATTTGTATCTTTCTGATGACTAGTGATGTTGAGCATTTTTACATATACCTGTTGGTTGTCTGTATGTATTTTTTTTTGAGCTGGAGTCTCACTCTGTCGCCCAGACTGGAGTGC
The DNA here is from genome assembly GCF_000164805.1 of Carlito syrichta. Lineage (NCBI taxonomy): Eukaryota > Metazoa > Chordata > Mammalia > Primates > Tarsiidae > Carlito > Carlito syrichta. Next base: position 199,394 of record NW_007233385.1, on the reverse strand, counting down.
AGTGGCCGCTCCCGGCCACCACAGGCTCGACCTGCTGGGCTACGGCGATCCTTCTGCCTCAGCCTTCCAAGTAGCTGGAACTACAGGCGTGTACTACCACGCCCGGCTAATTTTTTGATTTATTGTAAAGATGAGGTCTCGCCTGCCCAGGTGGGTCTCAAACCCGTGGGCTCAGGCAATCCACTCACCTCAGCCTCCCAAAGCACGGGATTACAGGCTGAGCCACTGAGCCCAGCTTGTATGTATTTTTTTAAGAAATATCTTTTAACCTCATTTGTCCATGTTATAATCAAATTATTGTGTGGAGTTTTTTGTTTTGTTTTGTTTTTGCTATCAAGTAGCTTGAGTTCCTTGTAAATTCTGGATATTAGTCTCTTGTTGGATGAACAGTTTGCAAATGTTTTCTCCCATTCAATGATTGTCTCTTCATTTGACTGATTATTTGCTGTGCAGAAGCCTTTTAATGTTATACAATCCCATGTGTCTATTTTTTCCTTTGTTGCCTGTATTTTTGAGGTCTTCTACTTAAAATCTTTGCCCAGACCAGTCCTGAAGCGTTTTCCCTTTGTTTTCTTCTAGTAATTTCATAGTTTCAGAACTCACATTTAAGGGTTTGATTCATTTTGATTTGATTTTTGTATATAGTAAGAGATAGAGGTCTAGGTTCATTTTTCTTTGTATGGATTATCTAGTTTTCCCAACACCATTTGTTAAAGATAGCGTTTCTTCCCCAGTGAATGTGCTTGGTGACTTTGTTGACAATCATTTGACTGAAAAAGGATGTAAATTGTAAACTTTTGCCAATATTTTTACTATGTTTATATTGGTTCTCTAACCTCTTCCACTGGTCTATGTGTTTTATGCCAGTGCCATGCTATTTTGGTTACTATAGCTTTATAGTATATTTTGAAGCCAGGTAGTGTAATGCCTCCAACTTTGTTCGTTTTGCTCAGGATTGCTTTGGCTATTTGGGATCTTTTGTGGTTCCATATGAATTTTAGAATTTTTTTTCATTTCTGTGAAGAATGTAATTGGTATTTTGATAGGAATTTCATTGAATCTGTAGACTGCTTTTGGGAGGATGGTCATATTCACAATATTAATTCTTCCAATCCATGAACATGGGATATTTCAGACCACAATGGAATAAAATTAAAAGTCAACAACAGTAAAATGACTTTCTCTGAGTATCTGGATATTAAACAGAATACTTTTTTTTTTTTTTGAGTTGGAGTCTCACTCTGTCGCCCAGACTGGAGGGCAGTGGCTGCTCCCAGCCACCACAGTCTCGACCTGCTGGGCTCTGGAGATCCTTCCGCCTCAGCCTTCCAAGTCGCTGGAACATATGGTACGTGCTACCATGTCCGGCTAATTTTTTTGATTTATTGTAGAGATGAGGTCTCGCCAAGTTGCCCAGGTGGGTCTCGAACCCGTGGGCTCAGGCAATTCACTCACCTCGGCCTCCCAAAGCATGGGATTAAAGGCTGAGTCACTGAGCCCGGCCAAACAGCATACTTTTAAATTGCATGGGTCATAGAAAAATTCTCAAGATAAATACAAATTATTATTCTGAACTAATTTAAGTACAGCTTATCAAGATTTGTAGGATACAGGAAAAGTAGTGCTTAAAAAGATATCATAGCATTAAATTAATATATTATTTTTAAAAATCTAAATTCAATACCCTGAGATTCCATCTCAGGAAACTGTAAGAAACAGGACGATGTAAACCTAAAGCAAGCAGAATAACAGAAATAGTAAAAACTAAATCAGAAATCAATGATATTAAAATGGGAAAACAATACAGAAAAATCAACAAAACTAAAAACTGAGTTTTTTTAAGATTGATATAATCGACACCTTCAAGACAGACTACACCATGAAAAAAGAGAGGACACAAATTACTAGTATTAGAAATGAAGAAGGAGTTATCATTTCTAATTCTATTTACATTAAAAGGATAAAAAAGAATATTATAACCACTCTATGCCCACAAATTTGGTAACTGGGTGGAATGAACCAATTCCTTGAAATATACAAACAACCAAAATTCACAGAAAGAGAAAAAGATTATCTGAATTGACATATATACATGTATATAATAAAGAAGTTGTGTGAATGATTGATAATTTTTCAAAAAAAGAAAGCGCCACTTCAAGATAGTTTCATTGGTGAATTCTACCAAACATTTAAGCAAGGAGGAATTTATATTAACTTTCCATAATCTTTTTGAGTAAACAGGGGTAGAGAACACACTATTTCATTCTATGATGCCAGCATTACTCTAACATCAAAGGAGATAATAAAGGAAATCTACAAATTGGTATCTCTTATGAACATACATACAAAACTTCTCAACAAATATCAAATCAGATCTAATCATCTAAAACCAAATTATACACTGCTACCCGGTATCCAAGGCTGTTTCAGCACTTCAGCGTGAACTACCAATTCAACAGGAGAAATCATATGATATAAAATGATTCTCAGCAAACTAGGAACAAAGAGGCTATTTCTCAACTTGATAAAGTCCATCTGAAAGCAAACTTATAGCCACACCATGCTCAATGATGAGAAGCTAAATGCTTTCCTTCTAAGATCAGAAACAAGGTAAGGATATCCCAACCACCCGTATCCACTCAACATTGCACTGGAATTCCTAACAAGTGCAACAACACATGGAAAAGAAATGAAAGGCACAGATATTAGAAATAAATTTTTTAAATGAAGAAGGAGAGGTTTTTTCCTACAAATGCTTCAGCAACAATAAAAGGGGATCCTTCTGATGGGCATACGTATATCTTAAATGCACCCCCTTACATTCCCATAATTATATCCACAGGGCCATCTCCTTAATAGAGCAGTTTTCCATAGCTCATCTGCCTGATCATATATGGCCAGGCCATTGACCACCACTCACGAGTCAGTAAAAACCCAAACACAGAGACAAAACACAAGCAAGTCAGCTCCCAAGCATATTTGTTTAGCTTTCTTCAATCAGAATAACAGCCTTCCAAACAGGGTGCGATCTAATCACTTTGGAACTGCCATCCATAAACCAACAACTCTTTGTTGATCAACTGAGTGCTGTTCCTAGGGCACTGTTCTCATGGTGATAGAATCTGGCAGCTCAGAGTCAGTCCTAGGGGAAAAGAGGTTAGCTGCTCATGGATATGTTGAGTGCCTCCCCACATTCCCCCAGTATCACGTACCTGTGTAAGTAAATCAATAAAATAATCTTTCTATTTTATTCTGGTACTCTTTTGTGCACTGAATTCTTCACTGGAGTGTTCCCTATCATTGCTTAAGACATTCTGGGTATTTCAGATTCCAGGGTTATGTTTTATGTTCTTCGGTCATAGGGGAAGTCTCACTCAAAGCCCGGGAGCCAGTTAATTATCTCTCAAAGGGAAATTGTCTGTTCCCAAATTCCAGAAGTCGCCACTGGGTGGTGTCACAGGCTTTGCCATGAGCCTCTGTCTGTCCCACATGGGACTACAGTGCACACAGAATTTGTGCCAGCATTCCTGTTTCATTCATTAACTGGGCATTCATTAAGGTGGTAGTCCTTTTTGCCCACCACATGTTTTATACTGTTTCAAGTTGATGACCTTTGTGGGCTTGGGCAGTTTTACTGGTTCCATTTAGCATGCTCAACCAATATTGGCAGATTTATAAGCCTTCTGTTTTGTAATGTCACATAAGGGAAGCATTCGCCATTAGATGTGATATATATCTCCCATGGTAGCTTCTGGTACAGCAAGTGCAACCATGTCACATAAAGCTGTTCAAACATTCCAATTTTCATCCAAACTTTCACCTTAATCTCATCAACCTTTGATTCCTACATCATCCCAACTCAACTGCTGATTCTACTAGGACTTCACCAGAAGGTTTGGAAATCACAGTAGGAAAACAACCTATTACTGCATGATAATAGTGACACCATCTTGAGGGAAAAACACCATGATGATCATTGCTTTGCCTCTACATACCAAAGTGTTTGGCAGTAAGTTCTTTAAACAATGTCTGCAGCATGGATAACCCCTCATAAAGATGTTTACCTAACCTCCCCGGTGGTCAGGAATCTTGGCAAGAAAGTCTGAGGCAATAACTGTTGTACATGTTTCACCCTAAAAGCTTGCTACATTAAAAACACTTTATGGAGGGCAGTGTCTCACAGCCACCTGGAACATGGCTTCTGTTTATAAGTCCCTATTAAATATTTATTTCTGAGAAACTTGTCAGGCTTTTACTTCAGCATCTCAACTTCTTTGGCCTTTAGGGGTAGGTTTGCATAGGCCTGCTTACCACAGAGCAAATGCAGTGCCTGGGGTACTCATGTCAAGGAGTCCCAGAAGCATTTATTCCTCACCCTCTGACCATTTTACCCACTCCTATGTACATGGCATTGGGTCCCTGGCCAGAGGTCAGGCCAAACAATCCAATACTCTCAGGTCCTTATCTTGATAGATCCCAATCAGTCTTGATACTTCCCATCAGGGGACCATCAGTCTAGATAACTGGAAGTTGACTTTCTCATTGTCATCTTTGCCTTTTGACTTTTAATATTCCTTCAAACTGAATAAATAGAGTAGATTTGTTTAGTGTTCTTCGATGTTGAGGGACAAGCAGGAGCTCCCATGAGTTCCAATTCCTGAGTGTGGTGCAAAGGGCTTTGTTTTGGCCTCATCAATGTCTGCTTGGTTTTAACCATTTCCCATAAACTTTTGAAGGATTTCTATCTGCTGGAATGAGTTTTTTTTATTCTCCCTTTTGCCTTTCCCCATTCTTTCACAAAGCAGTCTCGCTTTCTTCATAATCTGTTGTTTCAGTATAACTTTTTCCTTTGACCAAAAAGCCAGTAACTGTAGCAGAAGCCAAGATTGGTGCAATGTCGGAATTCACCCCAATATTTTCTTACCTTTCACTTTAACTTTCGCATCGGTAGTGGCCCTGAGGCGAGCAGCTGTAGCCCAGGATGCTTGTATCCAAGCCTCGCTCAGCCTCAGAACCTGCTCAAGCACTCTCTTATGTTGTTTTAGCTTTTACAGAAAGCAATAACCAAGGGATTGCATATGTTTTTTTGTTACTTTGCATTTCCTTATGCATCTGGCCAGCCAGTTTCTCAGAATTGGTATCTATCATTTTTGAATGGTACTAGTAACTTTTATCTCCTTTGACTGATGGTCACACAGCTGCAGTTTCACACCATGGGTGGCCCAGGGCCATGTAGTAACCAAAGGTCCTTTATCCCCTTCCTTATTGCTGCTCTTCTTCCCAAACCACATGTTTCAGTGTAACATGGTCATTCTAGTGAATTCCACTCCCTACTCCAATTCCAAAAGTTTTAGTCAACCATGAAGTTAGAGAAAATAGTCCACAAGAGCAACCTTACTTCTGACACCAATCGTAAGTTCCAAGAGTTCCCCAAACCACCATCAGGATCTATAATTCTACAGAAAGATACACAAAACCCACTGAAAGCTGTTATATTCAGAGTTACAGTTTATTACATGAAAAGGATGTAGATTGATATAATTTGGATGCTATCCTCTCCAGATCTCATGTTGAAATGTGATCCCCGGTGTTGGAGGTGGGGCTAGTGGGAGGTAATTGAGTTGTGAGGGCAGACCCCTCATAAATGGCTTGGTACTTCTCCTGGTAATGAATGAGTTCTCCCTCTATTAGTTCATGAAAGCGGTTTATTTAAAAGATTTTCCATGTTTCTCATCATGTGACATGCCTGCTCCCACTTTCTTTCTGCCATGATTATAAGCTCCCTGAGTCCTTATCAGAAGCAAGCAGATGCCAGCACCATGCAGCACTGTGAACCAAATAAACTTCCTTTCGTTATAAATTACCCAGCCTCAGGTATTCCTTTATCACAAAACAAAATGAACTAATAGGCAGATTAAATTCAGCTAAAGAAGATGCACACAGGGAAAAATCCAGGAGAACTGCCAAGTATGAAGCTTCCGTTGTCATCTCCCTGTGAGGTCTAGACAGTGTTGCTCTACTGGCATGCACATGTAACAACATACCTGGAGTACTGCCAACTGGGGAACTCACTTGATCCTTGGTGTCCAGAGTTGTTGAGTTGCGTGATCAGAGCCCCTACACTAAATCACATTGTTGGTCTTTCTAAAGTGGTCAACTCTACCTAAATACTATCAGGTGTGGCCCACCCTCACCCTATTTTGTGAAAGGGCCATATAAGCAAAGTGACCCCCAAATACAGAAGGAGCCAAGAAACCAAAGAAGGAGGCACACATTCAGCTTGTCATTATAAGGTGATTTTATTAAATCTTAAAGACAGAAGCATGGTCCATGATGATTCAGAAAGAAGTAGATTCCCACACCATTACCCTCCAGATCCAGGGATTATATTCCATAGGGAAGGGGTACATGTACATCAGAAAGAATGGGTAGGAATCTGATCTAAGGGCAGGATTTACGGTAAGTATGAATGAATCAAGGTTGATTTGATCTAAGGGCAAGATTTACAGTAAGTACACACTCTTTTTGTTTGTTTGTTTTTGAGTCGGATTCTCACTCTGTCACCCAGGCTGGAGTACAGTGGCTCGCTCATGGCCACTGCAGCCTTGACATGCTGGACTCAGGCAGTCCTTCCACCTCAGCCTTCCAAGTAGCTGGAACTACTGGCATGCGCCACCATGCCCAGATAGTTTTCTGATTTGTTGTAGAGATGAGGTCTCGCCAAGTTGCCCAGGCAATCCTATTACCTCAGCCTCCCAAAGTGCTAGGATTATAGTCATGAGCCACCATGCCCAGCCTGTAAGTATACACTCTTACAGAAGAAATCACAGAGACATTCCCAGAACCAGGGTTAATCAGATGTCAATGTGGCAGTTAAGCTTCCAAAATGGAGGTACTTTAGGTCCCTCAATTATTTAGTTAGACTATCTGGCATTAACCAAGGCCCATAGATAAACAAAGACATTCCTATCAATCATAACATTATAAGAGTTTAGAAATTACCTTCCAGAAGCCAAGGGAAAGGCTAGACGTCGTTCTAGGTAAGGCTAAATTCTTTTCCACATAACAACTGAGATTAAAAAAATTATGGAAGAAGAACTTAAGGATTTCCAAAATAGTCCGATGTCTCTCAAGCTGTGTGAGGGGCATTAGCAGAGGTCTGTCAGGAGGGTTAGACCCTGAGGAAACAGGAGCATCTGGCTGTGAGGGAATCTAGGACTCAGGGCCCTGTGTGGACAGACGCTCCCTCCCAGGATCAGGCAGAGTTTTTCCTGGCTTCACCCCAGAGGCTGCAGTAGAGCTCAGGCTGCAGCTCCTGTGCTCCTGACACTGCCTGTAGCTCGGGGCTGCCTTGATCCAACCATCCCACAGGAATAGAGTAGCCCTCACCTCACTCCATCTTCTTCTCATCCTTTTGTCAGACTCAGTCCAGAGGAAGCTAGGAACAGCTTTGGGAATGGGACACTGTCTTTCCCCCAATTCTAGAAAAGGAGGAGGACACTCCCAGGGTGTCTTTCCACTAAGGGTGCCCTAGTCCAGAGCTTTCTCTACTGAGAAACTGAGAAATGCATCTACACCAAATGCTGTCCTCACAGCCTAACAGCAGAAGTGAGCCACCTCTGAGTGACCCCACCTTCCAGTGAGTCTACTTCTGAAGATTCAGGGCCACAGCAAGACCCATTTTTCTCACCCTATGAAAATAATTTTACTATTTTCTCTTTTAGTTTTATTGCTATTAAGTGATCATTCAGTGACTTGAGTGGAAATCAGACCAATTATAATTTTAGATAATGTTCTGAACTGCAGGTTACTTAAACACTAATAGAATCAAGTGTTTTGATGTTATTCTATTTATAGGAAGTGTAATTACATTATTTTGTTGTTGCCAATAAGTATAATAAAGTAATCCAGAAACACAGCAAGAATGTTGTCTTCTAAAATAATTTTGATGTTTTCCCTTTGGGTATTACTGTTATTATCTATTATTTGAGATTATACAACATCTCAAATGGAGATTTGATAGAATTATGATTTGGGGGGTAGTGTTTTATAAAGGTACATTATATAAATATGAGTCTTATTAGTAAATAGTTTCCATCATATTTGATTCCTAAATTGTGTAGTAGAATATTTTTTGTCACTGTGATATGCAGAGTGTTTCCTATTGATCCAAAAACTCAATTTTCCTCTCTCTTATGAGCTAATACTGAATTTCTCTCATTCAGTTGCACTGCTGTGGTTAAGTGCCCAAATTAAAGCTTCGAGAGAATTCTAGATTTTAGGATAGTGACTTATAAATGAAGCTCATTTGGAAGTGAATTTTCTGGTTTCTTCTGCTCTGGCCAAGAGAAGGACACTATTTGGGTATGGCCAGCAGTGGAGGCCTCGTACCAAGAGCTTCAAAGAGAGTTTTATATGAGCCATCTCACAGCTACAGAGATTTAGATGCACAGTTTTCTTCCATAGACCAAGAGATAGATTTACTCTCATTACAAGACTAATATGTTCAACTAATTAAAGCTTGATTTAAAAAGGGGGGGTTGGAAAACACTGTTACATCAAAACATCCTTCTCTTTCATGTTTACTGGAGACTTTGTTCAGGGCCCCCCGGGGGCCTTTCGTGTTAAGGCTAAGGTGGCCTCCAGCGAATGCCCTTGGGGGAGTACCTAGGAGAGTAAGGGTTACAACTGAGTTCGGTGTCCCTGCTGGACATCCAGCAGCAGCATCCCATCTAGAAAAACCTCCTAAAGTGTGCTCTGGGAAACCTCCATTCTGACATATGATCATCAGAGTGAGGGGGTCAGGGGGAGAAGGGTACTTTGGGGAGACACATTTGGGGTCTCAGTTGCCTCTTGAGGAAAATTACTAAGTGAAAGAGCTCACTGTCCAATGGACACAAAAGCCAATATTATGACACAAGCTTTTCAGAAAATAAAAGCTTTATTGCCAGTTGACCAACAAGACAGGAGTCCAGCTCAAATTTGTCTCTCTGTACTGGCCTTAAGGTAGTCCTTTTATCAGGAAAGGTCCAGGGGTGAGTTCTGGGATTATTGGTAGAAGAGGAGGTATGAAAAGTCCTTGTGCAAGTATCTCTTCATGTTAACTCATGAGTTCATGTGCAAATTCATAGGAAGTGAGGATGAAACATGGTGGAAATGCAGGGTGTGATAGCAAGCTCCTTCTGCACAGATTTCAGTCAGCCATCTTGGTTCCAACTGATTTCAGCCAGTATCTTCAGTAGAAGGAATTGCATCACTTCAGCAAGTTGTTTCTGTTCTTATCTGCTATCCTGAAAACTCAAGAATTTTTTTTTTTGAGTTGGAGTCTCACTCTGTCGCCCAGACCGGAGTGCAGTGGCCGCTCCCGGCCACTGCAGCCTCGACCTGCTGGGTTCTGGCGATACTTCCACCTCAGCCTTACGAGTAGCCAGAATTACAGGCATGCGCTACCATGCCCAGCTGATTTTTGATTTATTGTAGAGATGAAGTCTCGCTGCCCAGACGGGTCTCGAACCCGTGGGCTCAGGCAATCCACTTACCTCAGCCTCCCAAAGGTGCGGGATTACAGGCTGAGCCACCGAGCCCAGCTAAATCTCAAGAATTTAATCATCGGTTTCTTTAACTCTTTGAGGTACTGGCTTCAGACCCTACCCCTCTTTGACCAGTCCTGCCTCAGGCAAAACAGTGATGATGACAAGGGTTTTCCAGGACCCCTGATGACCTCCCCTGCTCTGTGACTTTCACCTCCTCCACCCCTGGCTTCTGGGTCTGGTTCCCAAGTGTGGAAAGTACCTCTCGGTTACCTCTTACCCCTTCTTTGGCCATCTCCGCCCCCCCCCCCAGCCACTGCCTAGCCACAGCCAGTGACAGTTGAAAACAGACAGTTATGGACAGTTTAGAACTCTTCTTCCTTCAAGGCAGGGTGGGGGCATTGGCCCAGAGACCTGAGTGTGCTTGGAAACCCAACTTGCCACGGCGTTCAATGCTGTGTATGTCACATAGGGCTTCTGTGAGACATGGGCTCAATACCAATGTCTAACACTCTCCAGTCCTCAAAGCTCTGTCAGAGCTTGTTACCAGCAGGGACAAAAGTCATATCACCTGGAGCACAGGCGTCCTTCCCAAAGACCCTGAATAATCCTACAAGGATGGTTTCTGAGCGAGGTGGACAAGGGGCTTTCTCCATGTATAATGTGGAGCTACTGATCACAGTCCCAGAAGGCGGAGAGATGGCTCATTTTGTAGAGAGCATGACAAAGAGTCCAACTCCAGGCAGTGTCCAGTATCCATCCATGTGGGTTCACTGAGAGTCCAGCTGGGGCCACCTTCGGCTGCACAGACTCTCTGCACTTGGAGGGAAGGTCTGCTTGACAGTTTTAAGGGTACTGTGGATGTTCCCAGCCCCCTTGGGGAGTGACTGCAGATTCTGCCCATTACAGGAATTGACTCCGGCCCCTCCAGGAACTATAGAGGTGCCTCCCTGAACTCTTTGGGTCTGATCAGAACCAAATTTGTCCCCACGTGCAGTAAGTGGCTGTTGTACCCATGTTGCCCCCTTGCTGTGGGCCTCACAGCCAGTAGCTCAGAAGGATGCTCCAACATGATGTGGTCTCGCATCCTCTGCTCCAGAAGAAGATTCAGAGAGATTTGCTTCCTGAGCCCGACAGCTGCTGCCATCTCTGGAACCAAATAAACAGCTGGGAAGCTCAGGCCTAGACTCGTCAGCTAGGTAGCAGACACGTGGGAGCTTCTCTTGCCTGAGACTCTGAGTTCAGGTTCTGTCTTTAATACATGTGAAACTTGGACTTAGTCACTGACTTCTGTCCAGCAGGCTAAATTCCTGTGCAGGGGTGGGTCTCTCCTGGAAAGAGGACAATTGCAATCCATTGTGTGACTTGAGGGGTTCTGGCAAAGTTCCCTCCCTCTGTTACCTTGAGCTGCCTCAATGCCCCAATTCCCATGCATGAGTATGTGGGAATTGGGGTCAGTGGGTTTGAGGAGCAAAGAGTCACTCAAAGAGGGTCATGAAGACGAGGAACCCAAAGGGAATGCCTCCAGAAAGGAGTGGTAGCCCTAGGGTCCTGACTCTCACTTCCTCCAGCATCACCCTCACCTTGCCCTCATCTCTGTCAGCATCGCCCTCATTTTTATGTCTGTACCTGTCTCTGCACCTGCTTCCTCCTTTGCTAGGGCTCATCTTGAGCACTGAACATGGACAGCCTCAGGCTGGACTCATCAGGCTCCCCCTAAAGTGCTGGAATTCTGACCCTGACCCAGAGGTGCCAGAGTGTGCCTGCCCCATCTGATCTTTGGAACTGCACAGTGAGACTGGCCTTTGAAAGAACATAAGTGAGATCTTGAGAACCCACTGCTCAAAACCCGCAACACTTCCGTATCTCACAGAGACTGAAATCTGCACTTTCATCTTGCTTGGTCATCCCCAGCAAGGAGATAGGAACTTGCAAGCCCTGAGCCATCAGCTCTTTAGGGGTGTGGAGGTGTAACTAGTTTACCCTTTCCCACCTTCCAGTTCATTTACCCCCGGGTGGCTTTCCCCTGAGATGCCAGATTGTTTACTGTCTGCTGTTGACCTGGAGCCTTTTTCTTCCCCATTGCTCCATTACCAACCTAGGACTGTACTCAAACCTGCTAACCCACATCTAATAGCTGTTTCTTTAAACACTTTAATAGTATTTCTGTCCTCAGAACACCCTTGGATCTTTTTTTAAAGATTTCACTTTTTTATTACATCAATTTTCTGACTCTTACAGATTGTAATGCATATTACTTTTGGCACTTAAATTCCCTTATATCTTCACCCTAATTCTCGATCTGAGAAAATTAGGTCTTGGCCCAATAAAAAAAAATCCTCCTACTATGACGCCTCCAACTTCAACTACAAAATCAGGCCCTGTAAAGAGAGGGACTGGCTAGTGGCCCCACCCTGCAATAGTGAGCTGCTCTGCTCAGGACAAGAGCAGGGTGTCGCTGTGTGCTGAGCACAAGAACCAGCACCTGTACTCATTATGTGCTGCCCCAAGGGCCAGGGGCTGTGGGCTCCCGAAGGGAACAACCCTCACTCTCATAGGCCCCTTCACCCTTGTGAATGCCACCTCCTCAGTGGGTGCTGCTTCTACACTGAAAGCTCACGAACCTTTCCTCCATTTCCTAGCCCAACTTGTTGTGTACTCCCCTTAGTTGGCCAAGGGGGCACTTGGGCTTCAGCAATTAATTCTCGCTGAACTTCCATAAACACTCCACCTCAGGCAGAGCACTCGGTGAATAGGCTAAGAGAAAAAAGTTGCCAGAACTTAGTTGTGCTAATTGCAGGTCATCAAATGGTGGCCAGACACGGCCTCTGCCTCTTTTGTAACCAGGCTTGGTGAAACTCAACTTGGGCATTTGTTTCCAGATGGCCTGTGGCTGGCAGCATGGACTAGCTGCAGAGGAGACTGGGAATATTTACTACCTGGACCTGCCTAGAAAAGTGGGCTGATTACCAACCCAGACCCCTCGCTCCTGTCTTGCTGCAAGGACTCACGGTCACTCTGTGTCTTATAATCATCTATTCCACAGATGTCTACACAATGATTTCCTAGCTCATCCTGCAGCAAAAGAGCAGGATGAGCCAACTCTAGTCCAGTTACGGACACGATTCTGCAGAAGACCCTAGGAAGCAGCAGAATTCCGACAAGGGAAGCTCTGACCTCACAGCTGCATGTTCCCTGCCTACCCACAGTGGCCCTGAACAGGAGGGGACACCAGGAGGAAAGAGAAGCCTTCCCATCTCAGCAGGCACCTGGCCCACAGCTTGACAACCTAGGCTATTGTGACCCCTGCTAGTTACCAGCAATGTTGCAGGGTGATAGCATTAGGAGTCTCTGTGATAACACAGGCAAAAAATATTGCATACGTGCAAATGCTGCTAGCCCTGGCCCATGTGAGGGACCAATTCTTGTTATCCAATGACAGCTCCAGCCCAACTCTTTCCTATCCACCCACAGAAGATGGAGAAATCCCTGCCATCAACTGCCCTACCCAATCCGGAGCCAGTGCCTGCTTCTTGAACTCTGCCCTAAATCACCCAACACAAGCCTGAATCTTATAACAAGTCCTCCTGCCTCTTCTCTGCATGGAGACCTTGATTGTCTGGTATTGTCCCAGGACTTGCAGGCTACTCCTTGCTCCTTGCTCCAGCAACTAATAAACCAGATGCTGGTTGTTGACAGGTCTTTGACAAGTGGACAGGGACACAGGTGATAGCCAAAAGTTCCACTATTACATGTCATGGGTGGCCACTTGTCCCATCCCCCTCTATTGGTTTTCTCACATCCAGGTCCCAAGGCCAGTGCCTCATCACTCAAAAGTCTATTCGCTGGCCATTCCTGGGAACCACCAGCCCTTATATAACTCCAAAATCTGGGCGAGAGCTGCCATAATATTTTGGTGGTGAAATTGTGACCATTTTGGGCAATATGAGTCCAATATTTGGCTGACAATGTCACAAAGACCGAGGGACCAAAGCCTGCAGCTTCTGCAGTCCCCATAGAGGCTGAGATCAGCGAGGTGCTGAAAGCTGGTTTTTAGATCTTCAAAGGGAGGGTCGAGGCAGGCTGAATCCTCCCTGCTATCTCAGGTGGGTTGCTCTAGGGAGTCCTGGAAATCCTGTGTCTGGAAAGAGATGCATGAAGGATGGGAGTGTGGCCACACTGCCTAGGGCTTCCCTGCCTTGGAGTCCCCTCAGAAGGCCTGCCATCCATGCCAAGCTGGGAGAGCCTGAGGAGTCACTCTCTGCTCTGCACTCCAGGCAGCTGCTCCCAGCAGGAAAGCTGTGTCTGACCTACATAATGAGGTGACTGAACCCATTTCCAGCTGCTGAGGCCCATCTCTGGGCCTTATCCTTACCTGGGAACCCCCAGTCCTTAGCAACCAGTGCTTACACCCTGAATCTGCAGTGAACCCCGGCTGTGGGACTGGGCTACAGCTCCTTCCTATAGAATCAAAGCCTGCAGGGGATGGGGGATGGGACTGGCAGTTGAGGGAAACTGCCAGGGGAGGGAGGGACACACTTCATCAACAAGGGTACCTGCACAATGAACATTTGTATACCTAACCCGGAATTGAACCCCACATCTTTAAAATAAAGAAAAAAAAAATACTGATTAAAAAAAAGAAGAATCAGCTGGGCTCGGTGGCTCAGCCTGTAATCCCGTGCCTTTGGGAGGCTGAGGTGAGTGGATTGCCTGAGCCCGCCGGTTCGAGACCCACCTGGGCAACTTGGCGAGACCTCATCTCTACAATAAATCAAAAATTAGCCAGGCATGGTAGCGTGCGCCTGTAGTTCCAGCTACTTGGAAGGCTGAGGCAGAAAGATCGCCGGAGCCCAGCAGGTCGAGGCTGCGGTGGCTGGGAGCGGCCACTGCACTCCAGTCTGGGTGACAGAGTGAGACTCCAACTCAAAAAAAAAAAAAAGAAGAAGAAGAATCAAAGCCTGGGCTGGACTTGGTGGCTCAGCCTGTAATCCCAGTACTTTGGGTGGCTGAGGCAAGTGGATTGCCTGAGCCCGCGGGTTCAAGACCAACCTGGGCAACTTGGCAAGATCTTGTCTCTATAATAAATTAAAGAATTAACTGGGCATGGTAGGGCACGCCTATAGTTCCAGCTACTTGGAAGGCTGAGGCAGAAGGATGGCCTGAGCCCAGCAGGTCAACGCTGGGGTGGTTGCGAGTGTGCCACTACACTCCAGTCTGGGCAACAGAGTGAGACTCCCACACACACACACACAAAATAACAATCAAAGCGTGGAGTATCCCGGTCCACCAGTTAAGATGAGAAGAGCCTGGGGAGCTGTTAGACACGCCCCCCTCTAACCATGGCTAGGAATGCAGGGCAGGAAGCACCCCTCCTCTTCCCCTGCATGAGAGCAGCAGGCAAGAAGATGAGGGTAGGAGGTTCACTCTGTCAGGTCCAGTGGAATGGTCCCCAAAGCTTGGGGACCAAGTACCAGGCTGACCACTGGGCCCAGGCAGGACATGGGAACAAAAGACAAGAATGACTTGGGCCGGGCCTAGTGCCTCACACCTGTAATCCTAGCATTTTGGGAGGTGGCGACAAGAGGATTGCCTGACCTAGGGGTTCCGAGACCAAAAAATTAGCCAGGCATGGTGGCACATTACTGTATTCCCAGCTACTTGAAAGGCTAAGGTGGAAGGATCACCTGAACCCAGCAGGTCAAGGCTGCAATGTCTGTGATCGTGCCACTGCATTCAAGCCTGGGCAACAGAGTGAGACTCCAACTCAAAAAAAAAAAAGAAGAATGACTTGGACTGAGGCTGACTAGCTCCCCACAGAGTTGCTGAAGCCCGGCTGTGGGCTGGCCTTCTCTAGTGCTAAGAGTTTTGAGGGTGACCCCTGCTATCTGAGGTTCAAGTAAGGCTCCCATGACCATGGAGTCACAGAGACAAACTGTTCCCAGGATGAGACAGCATGGCACAGGCCAAGTCAGGCAGGTGGTAAGGGGGTCCCACTGCCCAGGGTGACAGGTGGACTGAAGGTTACAGAGGCTAGAGGGTCTGAGCTTTCCATAATCTTCCTGTGTAGCTGGGGAGATCAGAAGGGGCCCACAACTGTTTCCAAGAAGGAAGGGTGCTCCACTGATGCTGTGGGAAGGTTTGCAGAGGAGGGGGGAACAGCAGGGAAGAGGAGGGGAGAGGAGAGAAGAGAAGGAAAGGGAAGGGGATCAGAGGGGAGGGGAGGGGAGGAGAAAATCAGAGAAGAGAAAAATCAGTGGAGAAGAGAGAAGAGGAGAGGAGGTCAGGGGAGAGGAGAGGAGAGGAAAGAGGCGATCAGAGCAGAGAAAATCAGAGAAGAGTAGAGGAGATCAGAGGAGGGGAGGGGACAAATGAACAGAGAAGGGGAGAGGAGACAAGTGGGCAGGAGAGGAGAGATCAGAGGAGAGGAGAAGAGGAGGGAGGAGGGGTAGGGAAGGGAGGGCAAGGGGGGAGGAAAGCTCAGGGAGGTTGGGGTGGGAAGAAGAGAGAGGAGGAAGGGAGAGGAGAGGAGATCATTGGAGGGAAAGAGGAGAGAAAGGAGCAGGAGAGAAAATCAGAGGGGAGCAGAGGAGACGGGAGAGAAGAGAGGTAAGATGAGAGAAAGACAAAGGAAAGGAGAGGAGAGGAGAGGAGTAGACAAGAGAGAAGATCAGAGGAGAGCAGAGGAGGAGGAAGTGAAAGCGATAAGGAGAGGGGAGAGGATATGAGAGGGAAGGGAGGAACAGGGGCAGTGAATGGCAGGGGAGGGGAGGGAAGAAGAGAGGCAAACAGGGCAGGGGCTGGCGGGTCTGAGGGAGGGGTGGTTCTTGGGTGAGTGCCTGGGCCTCTCCCTCTCTTTCCTCCCTCTTGCTCAGGCTCACCCAAGGTTGTAAAGAGCACCCCCTGCTCCCTAGCTGTTGCATTCCCAGTCCACTGTAGACTCTCTGGACGTCTTCTTGCCTGGGCTTTAGTCCAGAACCCACTGCCTGGTGGTTAGTAGAAGAATATGTGCTAGTCTTATAACTCAACTCCTATCCGAAACCTCTGGGGCAGAAAGGTTGAATCCCCAAATCCATAGCAATTATGAGAGAGGCAGGCCACCCTGGTTGTTTGCTCTCAGCCCTTCCCTAGACCTTCTTCTGAGGGACATGGGATGGGTGAGAGCACAGACAGGTCATTGGGCCACTTAGCTTAGCCAGCAACAAATGAGAACTGTGGGAGACATCAGATTGCCTGAGCCTGCAGAAGTCTTCCTAGAGGATCACCTCCACCCACTGGTTATTTGGAAAGATTGACACAATTGATAAATCACTGGTGAAACTTATCAAAAAATAAAAGAAAAGGAACAATTAACTAATATAAGGAATGTAAAATACACATCATGAGAGAAACTGCAACATTAAAAAATGTTAGAAGAACATATTATGAACAACTTCATACTAGAACTTTTGATGATTTAATTGAAATAAAATCCTAGGGAAAAAAATACAATTTACTAAGTGATCACAAGAAGAAATAAAAGATCTTCATAGTAGTAGTACATATATATTTAT
Source organism: Carlito syrichta (assembly GCF_000164805.1). Lineage (NCBI taxonomy): Eukaryota > Metazoa > Chordata > Mammalia > Primates > Tarsiidae > Carlito > Carlito syrichta. Next base: position 182,311 of record NW_007233385.1, on the reverse strand, counting down.
ATAGATTTATATACATATTGTATACTTATATACATACAGAAAGTTAAGTCTAGCACAAACTGTTATCAAATCTTCCCACAAAGAAAACAAAAAGCCTTGAGACTCAGATGCCTTCTGTTGCAAATTTTATCAAGAATTAAAGGAGGAATAACTCTGTTTATACAAATTATTCACAGTTTCAAACCGTGAATTTTAAATCATTATAACTAGACTCAAACACATCTTTATTAATCAAAACAGGAACCATTATAATCAACACATTTTTGTCATTGAGAAATAAGTCTGTTTTTCCTGTAGCATAAAAATCCGTGCTTCAGGATTCAACAAACTCTTGGAAAGCACTTTTTGCTTTGTAGGCCAATTCATTCAACCTTTGAAGCGTTGGTTGTGCAACATGTGGTCAGGAGTTGTCGTGGAGAAGAATTGGGTCCTTTCAACCAATGCCGGCTGCAGGCATTGGCAGTTTTTGGTGCACTATATCGATTTGCTGAGCATACATCTCAGATGTAATGGTCTTGCCAAGATTCAGAAAACTATAGTGGATGAGACTGACAGCAGACCACCAAACAGTGACCATGACCTTTTTTTGCTGCAAGTTTGGTTTTGGGAAGTGCTTTGGAGCTTCTTCTCGGACCAGTGGTCACCACAGGTTGTTGTATACAATCCACTTTTCATCACACGTCACAGTCTGATCTAGAAGTGGCTCGTTGTTACGTAGAATAAGAGAAGACAACACTTCAAAAGGATTGATTTTTTAAAACTTTCAGTCAGCTCACAAGGCACCCACTTATCGAGCTTTTTAGCCTTTTCAATTTGATTCAAATACCAAACAACCATAGAATGGTCGATGTTGAGGTCCTCTGCAACTTCTCGCATAGTTGTAAAAGGATTGCTCCCAATTGGTTGTTGTCAACTTCAGATGGCCGTTATTATGCTCCTAATCTTTAAGGCTTTCATCTCCTTTGCAAAACTTCTTGCAAAACTGCACTGTATGCTCATTAGCAGTTCCTGGGCCAAAGGCATTATTGATGTTATGAATTGTCTCAGCTGCTTTATGACCCATTTTGAACTCGAATAAGAAAGTCACTCAAGCCGGGCTGGGTGGCTCAGCCTGTAATCTCGCGCCTTTGGGAGGTTGAGGTGAGTGGATTGCCTGAGTCCGCGGGTTCGAGACCTGCCTGGGCAACTTGGCGAAACCTCATCTCTACAATAAATCAAAATGAGCCGGGCGTGGTAGTGTGCGCCTATAGTTCCCGCTACTTGGAAGGCTGAGGCGGAAGGATCGCCAGAGCCCAGCAGGTTGAGGCTGCGGTGGCCGGGAGTGGCCACTACACTCCAGTCTGGGTGACAGAGTGAGACTCCAACACACACACACACACACACACACACACACACACAAAAGTCACTCGAATTTGCTTTTTGTATAACATCTTTTCCATAGTCTAAAATAAATATAAAATAAACAGCAAATAATAAGTCATTAGCAAAAAAAACATAAAGTGAGAAACGCGCATTAAAATGATGTGCAATGCTGGTCGGGAAGATGGCGGCCGAGCCAGTTGGACTAGGCAAGTCCCGTGTGAGTGAGTGTATAGAAAATTTTGTGTACGTGCTGGTGAGCAAGTGGGCGTGTGAGCGGCTGAGTGAGGGCTAGGGAGCTAGCATTCAGGGCTCTCCTGGTGTAGCGGCTAGTGCCACAGCTGCTGAGCGTAGACCCTAGTGACTCCCGGGATGCAGAAGCTGAGAGCCATTTTCTTTTTCTTTCTTTTTTTTTTTTTAAATCAACAAACTCTCCCTGGGAAGAAAATGCTGGGAGAGACTGTCTAAGTGGGGGCTCGTGAACAAGTGGCCAAGCCCCTGGTGCAACAGCTGGTGCTGCAGCTTCTCTGCTTCATCCCTGGCTCTTTCCAGGTCGCAGAAGCCAAGTGCCATTATTTGTTTTTGATGGAAAAAATGAGGTACAACACAACGACATTTATTTAAAAATATATTCCAATATCAAATGGCAAATTTCAATCAAGCAAAAGCCGAAATTACTTTTGCACCAACCTAATATTTTTAGGCTGGCATATTGGCTTTTTAAAAGCTTCCTTTATCTTATTCTAAATCCCAGAGACACATTGATATTTTAGAATTCCTGCTGTACTAATCTATGTCTCATAAGTCTGTTGGTGGGGTCTTGGCATTACAGCGCTCACAAAAGAACAGATTGTCTTCATAGTCAAAATTCTGGATCTGAGGGAAGCTGAGGGCATTTGTGTTCAGTAGAAGGAAAGATAAGGATACTGAGGGTCTCTGGGAGAAACTGCTGTGATATCAGCAAGTGTCCCCCCACCTCCAACCATTTCAAAGGCCTTTGCCATGGGATGGATTTGAGACTACAGACAAGGCAGGGACTCTGGCAGGACTAGCCTTCCTTCCAGGCAGATGGACATTGGAAGAGCAGGGACACTAGGCTTGGCTAAGTGGGTGCCTCCCTAGTACTTCTTGAAGACCCCCTCATTCAGGGATGGGCAGACACTGGCTAAGCAGGGGCCTCCCCAGTACTTCCTGGAGATGCCTTTACCCAGCAATGGACCAATCCCGAGATCCCACCCTCCTCAGCAAATGTCTATAACTGCTTGCTCCAGAGGACCATGCAGATCCAGGAGCAGAAGTGTGGGGCAGAAAACACTGAAATCGTAGTTGTGCTGGGGGTGAGACCAGTGTGTTATGTCCAAGGGTCAGTTACCCATATCCTGAGCCCTGGCTGTTGTCACTGGTATTCAGTATTTCAAAATTCAGTTCGGTTCTGCATTCTGCAACTACGGAACAAGTATGTTTGACATCAGGGAAGGGGAAGTCCCAGCCCTGTCAGTGCCTGGGAGTTGGGATGAGCTGTCCTTATGCTCTCCAGGACCCATGTCCCACCACCAAATCAGCCTCTTTGGGAGCAGAGAATGCAACAAGTGATTTTATTTTCATGTTGACTAATATATTTATTATGCTATTGCTTTCCTATTCTGAGAACAAACATATTTTGATTGCTTCTCTCCTATTTCATATGTTTCTTTTGCATTTTCAGGGTGGAGAATAAACAAATGCTGGGCAGAGAGAGCTCCATCCAGTTTTCGTGTGCCCTGCTCACCTGGAACAGAGTCTCCATGGAGTGATCTGGCTGCCTCCTATGGGGATGTGCTCAGAAGGTCACCTCAGGACCATCTACAGAAATACCACCCTCTGTGCTGTGGTTGGTCAGGGATCAGGGGGAGAGGAAGGATCCTGACCTAGAGAGGCGATACTGCTCCCTGGGGACACACCCTGTCTGCACTCATGGGATCTTTTCTCTCCAGCTGCCCATGTGCCTGGCCCTTAGTGCAGTGGCCTCTGGCAAAAAGTGTCCTCTTTGTGGTCACTGGGGGAAAAGGCAATGGTGGCATCTGCCTGCTGTGCTGGGACAGAATGGGCCAAGGGCCCAGGACCTGAACAGTGCAGACCTCCAAGGCTGCTGCTGCTAAGAGTCATGGCCAGCTAGTGTCTTCATGGCCTCAAGGACCAGGTGAGGGGACATCAGAATGAGTGTTTTTGGAGGGAGAGAGGGAGGGACTCAAGCCTCCACTCCTGTCGCTCTGTCCTTGCGGGCAGATACCTGTGACCCTGGCACCCTCCCACTGTCTTGGTCCTGGTCTAACCAGTGGTGCTCCAAACTTCTCCCCACCCTGCCTGCTGCCCTACCCTGGGAGGTGATTGTTCGCCACCTGCTCAGCCTCTGTCTGCCCAGGCTTCCTCCCCACCTTCTACCTCCTGTAAGTCACCCTGGCCCAGGTGCTGGAGCAGGAGCAGAAACACTTCAGCCATGTCCTGCTGGCCAGAATCTGAAGAGCAGGGATAGAGACAGGTCAGCACTACTGCTTTCCACCCACCCCAAGGGCCCTCATGGCCTAATCTCTCTGCTGCCTGCCTCTTACCTTATACACTCCATGCCTCTACTGATCTTTCCTCTGAACCTCACTTTCTCATCACTTTTGTCCTGATTCTATCATAAGCATCTTTCCAAGCCTCTGCCAGATGGCCTGGACAGGACCTTGCTAAAAATAAGCACCTCCTTTTTCTTTCTTCTTTTGTTTTTGTTTTCTGTTTATGTTTGTATGTGAATGATTGATTGTACATCTTTCAGTGGTTTGTTGTTGTTGTTGTTGTTGGTTTGTTTTTGCTCTTTTATTCTTCTCTTTTTTTATTTTTATCTTTTTTTAGTTTAAGGTGTGTAATATATGTGTGAAGGTTCGATCTGAATTCCTTTGTTTTTCTTTGTTTTTCTGGTCTTTCTCTTTTTCTTCTCCATTCATCTTGTGCTAAGAGTGTGTGTGTGGGTATGTGTTTAATATTTCTGGTTTTTTGTTGTTGATGTTTGCTTTGTTTCACTTTGTTGTTATCCCAGTTTGTTTTGGGGTGTGTGTGCATGTCTGTGTGTGTTCAATTGTTTTTTGTTTTGGTTTCTGCTTTCATTGTTCTGTGTGTGTGTGTTGGGTTTTTTTTTCTCTTTTTTTAAATTTCGTGTCCATCTTATTTCATTCTATTTTTCTCTGTACTCATTGTGCCACTGTATCTTGAACTCAGGGGATACATACACATACCCATTGCATCGTCATATAGAGTGGGAATGGGGAGTGGATCTCAGGGAACACATACCACAATCAGTGAACATTATAATTTGCAAGTAATTTCTGAATCCTAGTTCCTCATTTTCCACCTTACTCGACTCTCAAAACTATAAGAGACAGAAAAGCACTCCACCTACAGTTCTGTTTCAAAATAGAACAAGACCCACCTGGGCAACTTGGCAAGACCTCATCTCTACAACAAATCAAAAATTAGCTGGGCATGGTAGTGCGTGCCTGTAGTTCCAGCTACTTGGAAGGCTGAGGCGGAAGGATCACCAGAGCCCAACAAGTCAAGGCTGCAGTGGCTGGGAGTGGCCACTGCACTCCAGTCTGGGTGACAGAGTGAGACTCAAACTCAAAAAAAAAAAAAAGTAGAACAAATCCAGAGCCTGGATCAAGGAAGAATAGAGGGCTGAGCAAACATCAGGAAAGCCTCTCCCATAGACACTGAATAACAAAACTAAAGAGAAAAGCAAGAGATCTGTCACAAATGAGGAAAAACCAAAAGAAGATCACATGTAATTTCAAGTGTAACAAAGAGAAATCTCCTGAAAAATCAGACCTCTGAGACCAAACAATGGAAGTCACCATCAACTGGCCCCAGAATATGACAGGGATTAGGGATTGGATGGAAAGAATGAATAAGACTCAAGAAAGACAAGTTGCAACACCGAAAGAACTTGTAACAGAAATTTTGGCAATAAAAAATTTCATCCAGGAAATAAATAACAAGATGACAAGCATGGAGAGCAAAATTAATCTAGCCAAAGAAAGAATCTAAGAACTTGAAGACCAAAACATGGAATTCACCTGATCTGTAAAAATCATAGAAATAAAACTCAGAAAGAAAGAACAAAGCCTACAAGAGATGTGAGATTATATCAAGAGGCTGAACCTACACCTGATTGGTATCCCAGAAGAAGAAAAGGAAATAGAGAACATTTTGGAGCAAGTATTCCAGGAGGTAATCCAAGAAAACCTTCCCCACCTCACCAGAGATGTGACCAGCCAAACACAAGAGATACAGAGAACCCCCACAAGACATCAAATGAAAAGACCAACCCCTAGATACATAGTAATTCGCCTACACAAAGTAGGCAAAAAAGAAAAAATCCTAAAGGCAGCAAAAGAGAAAGGTCAGACTACCTACTGGGGAAAACCAATCAGAATGGCAGCAGACCTATCAGCAGAAACACTACAAGCAAGAAGGGACTGGAGTCTAATATTCAAAGTCCTCAAAGATAAACAATTTCAACCAAGAAGTTCCTACACAGCCAAGCTCAGCTTCATCGGTGATAGAGAATGAATATCCTTTCCGGACATCCAATCCTTAAGAGATTATGCGGCTTCCAGACCAGCTCTACAGGAGACACTTAAAAAGGTATTAAACACAGAAGAAAGAAAAAAAAGAGTGACCACACACTTCCCAAGAGAACAGTAGAGCACAAAATCAACGGAGAATACAGCACAACTACAAACTTGAAAACACATCAACCTCAGAGCCAAAAGAAAACAAGCAAACAAAGAAAAAACTTTATAAGAACCCATGACAGGGATAAACAATCACATTTCAATAATCAGTCTGAATGTGAATGGACTAAATGCACCACTGAAAAGACACAGAATGGCAAACCGGATAAGAAACCATGATCCCGGCCAGGCTCGGTGGCTCAGCCTGTAATCCCGCGCTTTGGGAGGCTGAGGTGAGAGAATTGCCTGAGCCCACAGGTTCGAGACCCGCCTGGGCAACTTGGCGAAACCTCATCTCTTCAATAAATCAAAAAAATTAGCTGGGCGTGGTAGCACGCACCTGTAATTCCAGCTACTTGGAAGGCTGAGGTAGAAGGATTGCCGGAGCCCAGCAGGTTGAGGCTGTGGTGGCCGGAAGCAGCCACTGCAATCCAGTCTGGGCGACAGAGTGAGACTCCAACTCAAAAAATAAAAATAAAAAAATAAACCATGACCCAAAGATTTGCTGCATTCAGGAAACTCATCTCAACAAAAGGGACGCACACAGACTCAAAGTTAAAGAATGGAAAACGAGTTTCCAGGCAAACAGATCACAAAAGAAGGCAGAAGTTGTGATCTTAATATTTGACAAAACAACTTTTAAGCTATCAAAAATTTTAAAAGATACAAAAGGATGCTACATAATGATAAAAAGTTCAATCCAGCAACAAGAAATATCCATCCTAAACATATATGCACCTAACACAGGAGCACCAGCATTTATAAAGCAACTATTAAGTAAACTAAAAAAAAGATATTGACTCTAACACTATTATAGCAGGGGACTTGAATACCCCACTAACAATCCTAGATAGATCATCGAGGCATAAAATGAACAAGGAGATCCAGGACCTAAGCTTGACACTCATCCAAATGGACTTAATAGATATCTACAGATTATTCCACCCAACAACCACAGAATATACATTCTACTCATCACCACATGGAATGTACTCCAAAATCAATCATATCCTTGGCCATAAATCAAGCATAAACAAATTCCATAAGGATAAAATATTGCCATGCATCTTCACAGACCATAGTGGAATAAAAATAAATATCAACACCAACAAAATTTCCCCAAATCCTACAAAGACATAGACACTAAACAGCATGATGCTGAATAACTACTGGGTCAACAATGAAATCAAAGTAGAAATTAAAAGATTCCTGGAAACAAATGAAAATGAAGAAACATTTAACCAAAACCTGTGGGATACCATGAAAACAGTTCTAAGAGGGGAAGTTATATCTCTATGAGCATACATCAAGAAAATAGAAAGGTCACAACAAATCACCTAAGGGAGCTAGAAAGAGAAGACCACCAAAACCCTAACTTTAGCAAAAGAATCCAAATCACCAAAATAAGAGCCCAAATATGGGACATAGAAGACAAAAATATCTAGAAAATATCAACAAGACAAAAAGTTGATTCTTTGAAAGAATTAAGAAAGATGAAGCCCTAGACAGAACGACCAAGAAAAAGATAGAGAAAGCCCAAATACAATCAGAAATACAAAAGATCAAATCACAACTGACCCCAAAGAAATACAAAAGATTATCAGAGATTACTATGTACACCTATTTGGAAACAAACTTGATAACCTAAATGAAATGGAGGACTTTCTGACATTACACAACCTCCCCAGGTTGAAACAAGAAGACATTGATTCTAAATAGACCAATAACAACCTAGGAAATTGAATCTGTAATACGAACACTACTTACAAAAAAAAGCCCTGGACTGGATGACTTTCTAGCAGAATTCTACAAAACATGCAAGGAGGAACTGGTACCAATCCTACTGAAAGTATTCCAGGTAATTGAGAAAGATGGAATTCTCCCCAAATCATTTACAAAGCTAACATCACACTAATACTCAAACTGGGTAAAAATCCAACAAAAAAAGAGATCTACAGGCCAATATCCCTTATGAACATAGGTGCAAAAATCCTCAAAAAGAATCTAGCAAATCAGATCCAAAAAGACATCTCAAAAATCATCCACCATGACCAAGTAGGCTTCATCTCCAGGATGCAGGGCTGTTTCAATATTCACAAGACCATAAATGTAATTAAATACATCAACAGATGTAAAAACAAGAACCACATGATTATCTCATTGGATGCAGAAAAAAACCTTTGGTAAAATCCAGCATCCATTCTTTTTTTTTTTTTTTTTTTTGAGTTGGAGTCTCTGTCGCCCAGACTGGAGTGCAGTGGCCGCTCCCGGCCACCGCAGCCTCAACCTGCTGGGCTCCGGCGATCCTTCCGCCTCAGCCTTCCAAGTAACTGGAACTACAGGCATGCGGTACCACGCCCGGCTAATTTTTTTGATTTTATTGTAGTGATGAGGTCTCGCCAAGTTGCTCAGGCGGGTCTCGAACCCGCGGGCTCAGGTAATCCACTCACCTCAGCCTCCCAAAGGCACGGGATTACAGGCTGAGCCACCAAGCCTGGCTCAGCATCAGGAAATCCACTCACCTCAGCCTCCCAAAGGCGTGGGATTACAGGCTGAGCCACCGAGCCTGGCTCAGTATCCATTCTTGATAAAAGCCCTCAAACACCTAGGTATAAAAGGAACATACCGCAAAATAATAAGTGCCATCAATGATAGATCCACAGCTAGCATATTGCTAAATGAACAGAAACTGAAAACATTTCCCCTGAAAACTGGAACAAGACAAGGCTGCCAGCTCTCACCCTTCTTGTTCAACATTGTATTGGAAGTCCTAGCTAGGGCAATTAGACAAAAGAGGGAAATCAGGAAATCAGGAAATCCAAATAGGAAAAGAGGAAGTCAAATTATCTCTCTTTTCTGATGATATGATCCTATACCTAGAAAATCCCAAAGAATCTGTCAAAAACCTGCTTGTACTGATAAAAGACTTTGGCAAAGTCTCGGGGTACAAAATAAATTTGCAAAAGACAGTTGCATTCTTATACACCAACAACAAGCAGGTAGAGAACCAAATAAAAAGCACAATCCCATTCACAATAGTCACACAAAAAAAATGAAATACCTCGGCATCCTCCTAACCAGAGAAGTGAAAGACCTTTCCAATGAAAACTACAAAACACTGCTCAAAGAAACCCAAGAAGACACAAACAAATGGAAATATATTCCATGCTCATGGATAGGAAGAAACAACATTGTTAAGATGTCCATCCTACCAAAGGCAATCTACAGATTCAATGCAATACCCATTAATTTACCAACATTTCTTCTCAGACCTGAAAATGACAGTACAGAAATCGATATGGAAACATAAGTGACCACGAATAGCCAAAACAATCCTCAGCAAAAGAAACAAAGCAGGAGGTATCACACTTCCAGACTTCAAACTTTACTATAAGCCTACAGTAATCAAAACAGCCTGGTATTGGTACAGGAACAGTCATATAGACCAATGGAACAGGATAGAGATTCCAGAAGCAAAACATCAATTTTTCAATCAACTCATCTTTGACAAAACTTCCAACAACCACCACTGGGGAGAAGAGAACCTATTTAGTAAATAGTGCTGGGAAAACTGGCTGACCATATGCAGAAGATTAAAACAAGACCCCTACCTATCACCATACACAAAAATTACATCTAAATGAATCAAAGATCTAAACGTAAAACCTCAAACTATAAGAATCTTAGAAAATGCAGGACACCCTTATGGAAATTGGAACTGGCCACCAATTTCTGACCAAAACCCTAAGTGCCCATACCATAAGAAACAAAATAGACAAGTGGGACCTCATCAATCTGACGAGCTTCTGCAAAGCAAAGAAACCATCAAGAGAGCAGGGAAACAGCCCACAGAATGGGAAAAAATCTTTGCCAACTGTATATCTAACAAAGGCCTAACATCTAGGATCTACAAGGAACTCAAATGCACCGAAAAGTAAAAAAGCAAAACAGCTCCATTAAAAAGTGGGCAAAAGACATGAATAGACACTTCTCAAAAGAAGATATACGGGCAGTCAACATACACATGAAAAAGTGCTCAGCCTCACTCATCATCAGAGAAATGCAAATCAAAACCACATTGAGATACCACCTAACCTCAGTAAAAATGGCCATCATTAATAAAACAACAACAGATGCTTTTGAGAATGTAGAGAAAAAGGAACACTTATACACTGCTGATGGGAATGCAAACTAGTGCAACCTTTCTGGAAGACAGTGTGGTGATTTCTGAAAGAACTAGAAATTGACCTTCCATATGACCCAGCAATCCCCCTACTGGGAATATACCCAGAGGAACACAAATCATTCTACAAAAAAGATACCTGCACACACACAGTCACAATAGCAAAAACATGGAACCAAACATGCTGCCCATCAAAGCTGGACTGGATTTTTTAAATGTCATATTTATACACAATGGAATATTATGTGGCCATAAAGAAGGACAAATATATGGACTTCACAGCAACTTGGATGGATTTAGAGTCTATCATACTCAGTGATCTATCACTGAGTACCATATGCTCTCACTTATAAGCGGACCTTGAACAATGATCATAATACGATAAAAAAAAGGTATTGACAATAGTGAGAAACTGCTAGGGAAGTGGGGGTGGGATTGGCAGTTGAGGGAAACTGCCAGGGGAGGGAGGGGCACACCTCATCAACAAGGGTACCTGCATAATGAACATTTGTATACCTA
>NW_007233385.1:102314-171454 GCF_000164805.1 Carlito syrichta | reverse complement strand
ACTCCAGTCTGGGCGACAGAGTGAGACTCCAACTCAAAAAATAAAATAAAAAAATAAAAAATAAATGAATGAATAAATTTTAAAAATAAACACCTCTCCCAGGATCCACCAAGCTGTCTCCTAGCCCTGCTCCTGTCCCACACTGGCCCTCCCCTGCAGACCTGGTGACCTCAGTTCAAACTCCAGCATTTCTTCACTTCTTAATTCATTCATTCACCCACTTATTTGTTCCTTCAGCAAACAGGCGCTGAGACAGCTCCAAGCAGGTGCTCATACAGCAACAGGGACAGCCAGCCTGGGCAGCGGGGCATCCTCTGGCCCAGCCTCTAAGGTAGCCCTGGAGTGAGAGATTGACAGTCTGGTTGTTCACAGGACCTGGGATGGGGCCCAGCTGTGGCCTAGGCACTGTCCCTGCCTTCTGACTCACCCTCCAGAGTTTAGACATCTCTCATTGGCAGTTGCTGAACCCAGGCTGACACAAGGGGGATATCAAAGGAAGAACTAGAAAATAATGAGGCATAAACCATCCCCCACCCTTCTGGAAGCATGCTCTTCTGTGTGGCAGGATGCCGGTTCTGTGCAGCAGCCTGGCCCAACAGTCAGATTTTTCTGGGCACACACATGGCCTGGCTGGGGTTCTATGGGAGCTGCCAAGGACGGACAGGGTATGTGGGGTCCTCTTTTGAGCGGGACAGATGCAAGGAAGGAGGTGAGACAGGGGTCAGGTTTCAGATCTGTTCCTCTTCTGGAGACCATTTCTGGGAACTTATGACCCTCTCCTTCCTGTGTAGGCACGAGGCAGGGAGAGAGGTTTGGAAACCCAGGGGACCAGAGAGGAAGGAACCCCAGAGGAGAAGCCCCTTGTCCCCTCCCCACATTCACTTCCCGCACTTCCCTGCACCCCACTCGGGCACCTGCACAGCCAGGAGGAATGGGCTAGGGTCCCTGCACCCTGTGGTCGCCATGGCTGGTTCTGGGGTGGCAGATAGGAAGACAGCATGTCCCATGCAGTTCTTCTGCAGAAACAAGGAGGGAAAGGAAACAAAGTCACTCTCCAAAACCAAAAATTAATCAGAGAAGATGCCAGGAAAGTCTGAACCTGACTTTGGCCTCTGCCTGAATGTGAGTTCCTTCAGCACTGGGCTGAGGGTGGTGCTGCCTGTGGGACTCCCCTTTCCAGAAGCCCACTAAGCATCTGCCTCAATTATTGGGGCTGATCCTCACCCTGACTTTGACCCATTTTACAAGTGGGAAGGTGACATGGAGCCTTGCCCTGGTACCCAAAATTGCACCACCTTCAAACTCCCTTCATGGCAGCCCTTGGGTGAAGCAGCCAGAGCAGCCCTCCGGTGGACATGGAAAAGGACAAGGGTAGGGCTGGACCCTACCAGACTGCTGCACCTGTGCAGGCTCTGGGGAACCCAAGGCTAGACCACAGCCCAGGGAGATCGGGCACTAGCCTCACCATGAGTGGGTGTGATCCCGAGGCCCCCTTCAAGTTCCTGTAGGGCAAGAATGAGATAACTGGTAAGTGCTGGGGTCTGTGTGGGTCTGTTTTGGGGCTGGGAAGAGGGCACAGGAGGAGATCCACACCCCCAACACCACCCCCAAGATCCTAAACCTGAAAACAAGTTCCAAGGGTCTGAGAGAGCCTCCCTTGCAGCCTGCTTCCTGACACAGTGTCCACACTGGCCAGGCACGGGACTGAGGCAGGACTCTGGTCTCCCCAGAATGTGGGCCAGGGTGACTGGAGGGGGCCAGTCTGGGTGAAGGTGGAGAGAAGAAGTCAGAGATGGCAGCATGGGCTAGAGGGGAGGCCCTATAGAGGACTGAGAGAGCCCCTGTATGGAGGGCCTGAGAGTTGATCACAGGAAGTACATCAGTCTTGTACACAGTTCCAACTATGTCATTCTCTGCTCCAAAAATGTCGAGCCTGGCAACTGGAAATGCCGCTCTTACCTGAAGCCACTTTTATCTAGTGGCTGCTGGACTGACCTGCTGCCATGCTCAGACCAGTTTTGCCCACTGCTGTCACTCACCAGTCAGAGTCTGCCAGCTCCCACAAAACTTCACTAGTGCCAATGAAATTTCTCAAAGAACCACAAGGGACACTCCTCCTTTTTATAAAACCTCTAACTTTCTCTTTGTTCTCAGAGAGCACATTCTCTTAGGGGTGCATCTCTGTGGTTTGCAAACTGTTCCCTCGAATAAAGTCTTTCCTCCAGGTTCTTGTTCAGAGAATTTTGCTCACTAGGGTCTTCCCTGGGCAAGCCCAGAACAGACAGGACTTGGCAGATTGCAATAGGGACGCAGGGCTAGGAAGAACAGCAGGACCTCCTGGGTCATCTGGGGATCCCCACAGGTCAAGGTTCCTCTAAGCCCCCAGCTGACGGACATGGCCTCAGCTTCTCTACACTGGTTCTAAGACTAAACAAGTTCAGAGAAAAGAACAAGGTTTCCAGAGTTGGTGTTCCCCAGAGACTGCACAAGGAGCTGGCAAGGGAGGGTCTGGAAAAGGGAGGTCAGCCACAGTTGTCCACGCATGCTGGACATCTCACTATGGTCCCTGAGCCCTCTCCTGCACACAGGACTCTGGCCTTAGCTGCTGCTACCAGTCCCTTCTCTTCCAGGGAGCCCCATCCGATCTAGGGTGCTAATGACAACTGGGGCAGGGACCATCCAAGACTGAAGACTCAGTGTGTGGGGACAGTGGACCCTCTCCCCACCTCATCTACCTGCACCTGTCCTGAAGATCTTAGTGACAGGGGAGGCATCATGCCTCCCTCTCAGTCCCAATCTGGGGTGCAGCTCAGGTCTCTCTTGTGTCAACAATCAACATCCCTGCTCATCATCCCAACAGTCAACATGCCAAGGTCCCCATCTCTGCTCTGTCCTGCCGCCACATCTGATCTTGGCCCCCTCCCTCCCTGTAATCCTGGTGACCAGCCAGGGAAGGCCAGGAAGAGGGGTACCCCTGGCAAGGAGGCATGAGGGGCCCCAAAGGCATAGATGCCTGGTCTGTGTGCTGGGAGCAGCCCAGATAGGGACCCCATAGAGATGTCCCCTCCTGCAAAGATACCATCATCTCAGTTGGACACAGGACTCAGTTCTCTTGTGTGTCCAGAGGGGACAAGATTCTGTGCTCAGGCCAAGGAGAGAGCTGTGCAGGCAGAGGAAAGATCCAGGACAGAGAAGCTGAGGGACTGCCTTGTCCCCCAATGTCCCCCAATGGCCTGAGCCTCAGCACAGTGTGGGTGGCACTGGAGCCCTACCCTTGACAAGGACCTTGGCCCCGGTAGGGGACAAGTATGATGGCCAGATTTGGGTGGAGATGAGCTGTGGGCATGCAGTGGACCCAAGGAGCCTGAAGGCCTGGTGCCGCTGATTGATAGGCCAGGTAGGGGCTTGGCCACTGCCATGCACGTGGGGTCCTTCCCTGCCACACAATGGGGGTGGGAGAATTGTGTCTTCCATGTGACCTCATCACCATTGGGTGAATCCAGTTAAGGACCCCCTTAGGCTGAAGACTTGGTGTGTGAGGTCAGTGGCATCCCTGGGTCCTCATCCAGAAGGCTCCAGCTCTACACTTGGGACACGGTATGCACAAGGTGCTCTATGAGAGGGCTAGTTCAGTACCACAGAGCACACTCTTGACCCCCAAGGGAGGTGGGTGGGTGCAGTGGGCCAGACGAGCAGTGCTGATATGGGAGCCTGCCCAGGACCTGGTGGACTGGTGTGTGGGGACCTTGGCCATGTCTCGGCCTTCGGCACAAGAGCGTTCTATGCCCTCACTTTTCTGTCCTTCCAGGGCCACTCCTAGCTTCACTGTCCTGTCGACGTCTGGGGGAAGAAGAGTGGGGCCCTGTGGTCCTACCCAGAGGTGCGCCGGTGTGCCATGCTGAGTGAATCTGAGCAGCAGTAGTTTGAGCAGGGACTTACCTGTCTGCAGCAAGTACTGTGACGTGAAAGTGGTAAGTGTGACCCCACCCAGGAGAGGCCTTCAGGGCCTGCCCTGGCAGTGGGTTTGATTTCCATCTGAGACCTGGGAGGCAGGTCCCAGAGAAAGCACCTCAGCATCCCGCAGCCCCTCTGGGCACTGCCCTCCTTCTCTCTGAAAGCCAGCATGCTCTTGAAAGCCAGGGCTGTCCTCCTGCTCTGAGAAGCTCCCTCCTCCACAGTGCCCAGGTTGCGGAAGCCTCTTGGAGCAGAAGGACCAGATCAACCTGAGAGTGCTGTGCACAATCTACTCAGACGCACAGGGGGTGACGTATGAGTTCTGCTGATAGTGCCTGTGGGCCCAGAAAGGGTCTGGGTCATCTGTATACAGCTGTGGCAACAAGGAACGCAGGGACATGATCCTGGCCACCTGTGCTACCAAGGGCCTCCCGGGCAGTGAAATCCAAGGTTGCACTTCCATCCAGGCCTGCCCTATGTGTGGGATGCTCATCGAGCACAAGGAGAATTGCAAGTATGTCACCTGCTTGCAGTGCTGTGTAGAGTTCTGCTTCACCTGCCTGGAGACGGCTGAGGTCTGCCTGGCTGCCTCCAGGGAGCCATTTTAAGTAGTGCGCCAAATCCCTGGCCCCGCGGTAAAGCCACATTCCTGTGTGGAAACAGTAGTCCATTGGAAAGCTCCATTCTTGAATTGAACTGGGGACTACTAAGACCTGTTATTTTTCAGAGGCCACCAGATAACGACAGAAGTTGTGTGATTTTGTGAGTGGTGTTGGGTCTGGGCGATGCCTTGTGCTCCCACCTCCATTCCTCCTGCCTCAGCCTAAAATGTCCTTCCCTTGCCTTGTGTCGCCAGCCTTTTCAGAAACAGAGCTGCTGAGAGGGGTTCCTTAATCTGTGATTGATACATAATATATGAGCACATAGAAACCATTCTTGAGAGTCAAAGGTCCCGGGGCCTGCATGGAGGGTGGCACATTCATGGCTATCTGAGTGAACAAAGGAGACACTGAATTATCATCTCAGACAGATGGGAAACTTCAGAACACCAGACCCATAGTTACAGGTTGCTGATGAGATGAATGCATGGAAAGAGGGAGGGAAGGAGGGATAGATGGACAGATAGGCAGATATGGATGGATGAATGGATGGGTAGGTGGATGTATAGACATATGACTGAATGGTTGGATGAGTAGGTGGATATGTGGGTGTATGGATAGATGGATAGGTGAATGCACAGATGGATGGGTGGGTAGATGGGTAGATGGATGATGAATAGGTGGAGAGATGAATATAAAGATATAGATGATACTGAAAGACAGATCGAAAATAGGAAAGAAGGGAGGACCAGAAGAAATTTACACAGGGCCAGAACTGTCTCCACAGACTCAGGTCTAGGTAAATAAACCTACTTAGACACACTTGAACAGAGCTGTATGTTCTGCTGAGACACATGAGCACTTTGGAGGCAGTTACCTACAAGAGGCTTGGTGGCAGGGGGATGGTTCCTGGTCACTGGTATTTTGGCTCTTTGCTTTCTGAGACATCTTCAGGTGAGATCCAAGCACCCTGAGGGTGCCCAGCTGGGCCTGGAGAGAAGAGGAGGGTCAGATGGGATGAAGACTAGCAGTAGAGTCCAGAAAAGAGAACTACAAGACAGGGTTCCCCAAGCCGTTATGAGAGCATGTAGAAGCCAAACCTCTGGACAGACACTAGGAGTCTTTTCCTCTTGTCCTCTCCAGCTTTCCCTGAGCTGTGTGTCCTGCCAGCCCCCACTAGGACAGTATCCAGCTGACTTGTCCTATATCCCTGCTTTGAGGCCCCTTCTGGGTGCCCCCTGCTCTCACCCAGCCCTTTCACCAGAAGTAAATTCCTGCACTCACAGGATGCTGGGAAGAGTCAAAGGTCAACATGGAGCATGGGCCTCTCTGGGCCCTTTGGTCTTCAGCACAGGGCTCTGCAGTCTTGATGTTGCCTAAAGGAGGTGGGAGAGATATGGGGGCAGGGCTGGACTCAGATGAAGCCAGAACCTATTTCTTTGACTCGGATATGGAGAAAGGCCCTTTCCTGGAAGGATCAACCTAAGATGACCTAGTGGGGAGCCCTTGCTCTGCTAAGCCTGGAGGTGCCCTGGCTTCTCCTCCTGCCTATGTTTGCATGCCTGATGACAGAGGAGGGGGTGGGCAGGATGTGGAAGACCCTGTGTTGAGTGGCAGCTCTAGGAGGGACCAAGGACACTGCCCTAGTCATGCAGTCCCTACACACACTTCCTTCCTGACTATGAGTTCTGTGTTACCTGCACAGGGCATGGAGCTCAGGGCCAGGTGGAGACAGGGGCACTTCAGCCTGTAGTGCCTCAGCTTCTCAGACAGCAATGGGAAGGGATAACCCTCACCTACATGGGTGGGGGATGTGTTGGGTATCTGTGAATCCCCTCTTTACCCTCTTTGGCTGGATGGTGACCCATCTGTGTGCATTGTGATGGGCTCCAGGCTAGGGAGTCCATTGTACAGGAAATCCTGGAGGCTCAAGGTTGGCAATAAGCTAGCCCCTCTTCAAGAGAACCTATAGACCCTTGGCCATCAGCCTGCACCTTCCACCTTCTGGGAACTGGAGTCTGATTCAATAAGCCAGGCCTGCCTGGGTCTCAGGTCTGAGGACAGCCTTTGGGGAGGCCTACCCTTGTGTGACCTGAAAGAGCTGTCCTGGCAACTGCTGCTCGGGGGTCCAGGCATCTGGGCCCAACAGGGTGGGAGGGTGTGGTGGCCTCTGTGGTGTGCTGCCTGGAGACCCCTCAGCTGAGGCACCCATAGCCCACCTGGCCTGCTTGAAGCCAAAGATCCCCCAGGCATTGCCTTCAGCAATTCGATGCAGCCCGTGGGAGGCAGTCACATCTGGCCTTCCCAGGGTGGCAACTCTGGGAGCCACCCCAGCTCCAGAGCATCTAGGGTCATAGTGAAACTGCTGCCTCTGCCCCTGCTGCCTTGCCTGCCCCTTTTCAGATGGCATTCCCCAAAGTACTCCCTGGGAACCCTCTATGGGCAAACCATTGTCTCAGAGCCAGTCAAGGGAGTCTGTGCCTTGGCAGCCTTCACCAGATGGGAAGTGTGAGCAAGGGGCCTGGGTAGCTGGACCAGTGCCTAGAGGACCCTGAAGGATCTGCTCACCTGGTCAGGGGTCATAGAAATCAAAGCAGGATGGCCCTGGGAATCTGGCCAGGCCTACCTCCAGTAGCGAGGGGACAAGACATGGAAGACAAGTTCATGGAAACACAGGATGAGCAGGGAGAGTCAGGAGCAGGTGCACACCCTTCTCTGGGAATCTGGAATATTCTGTTAGTCTCAAGCTGATGGAGAGCAAGCCCACCTGTACAGACCCAGGGCAGCTTGGTAGTTGTAAGAGAAGCTGTGAGAGCAGGGCCAGTGGCACTCTGCTCCCCAACCACCTCCGTCTACCTGGAGAGGGTCTCCTGGTGGTCAGTGTCCATGTTTGCCCTCTTCTGTGCTTCCCCAGCTGGCAGGGCCCAGGCGCCTGATGTTTTCCAGATGTTCTTGCTTCCAGGGGCTGGGATGCAGGTGGAGAGGCAGGCACTGTCTTCCCTGGGGCCAGGTGGAGGCATGACACACGGTTTCCCCATGTGGGTTTTAGCGAGGTCAGACCTCATGTGCCATCATCTTGATGTTCTCTTTAGGAAGTTGGACAGGTCTGCATTGCAGCAGCATCCTGACATGCCATGGTTTGCATTCTGCCTTTCCCTCAAAGCAGGGGCCAATTTGGCCAAGTCCTGGCATTGCAGCTGCATGGGCTGACCTGGAGGCTGCAACACCCCTCACCCCACATTCACTCCCCAAGACCTTGCAGCATTTCCCAAGCACCTGTCTTATCTTACTTGCATCCTGTTGGATGAAGTTTCTTAGGCCTACACTGATCCCTGATGGAGACACCCTCCCACACAGAAGACTGGAGATATATTTTCAGGAAAAATTTCACTGAGCCTGCAGACCATGGGGACACCAGGCATGAAGGAAGGTGCCATGGGTCTCAACTAAGAATAGGAGACTTAGTGGAACTGCCTGCCAATGGCCAGCACCATGGTTCCTTCTCGCCCAGATCCTCTTCTCCCAGAGACCACTTGCAGCCAGACTCAACCCCCAGCAGGGAACAAAAAGAGCCTTCATGGAGAATCCAAACTGTACCACAGAAAAGACCCATAATCACTGGAAGCCTAGCCAGCTGCCTCCTTTCCTCACAACAGAGGCTACTGACCAGGCTAGCCATGGCTCTTGCTTGAACCGCTAAAGTCTGGACACCCAGGAGTCAGGAAGATGCCTGAGCATCTCTGGCCAGGAAAGAAGGGGTCAGAACAAAGGAAAATGAGAAAATCAGAGGAGACAGAGATAACGAAGGGAGTGGAAGGGATTAATAGCTGTAAGTGGAATCCTAATCAGCAAGTGCAACCTTAAAGGAAGTTCACTGGGAAGGACGCTGCACCAAAGGTGTGTGCTGACAGCCGCATCCGTGTTGAACTCCAGAAGATACAAAGTGAGGGATGAAGCCAGGCAGAGGAGGGGCTGCGGGAACAGAAGGAAACTACGGGAGATGGCTGTGGTGATGGTCTCACAGGCATACAACACATCAAATTATATCTCATCATACACTTTAAAAAACATTTTTTAAAATTATTTTTGGAGTGAGAGTTCCACTCTGTCACCCAGGCTGAAGTGCAGTGGCACAATCACGGCTCACTGCAGCCTTGACCTCCTGGGTTCATGTGATCTTTCCACCTCAGCCTCCCAAGTACCTGGGACTAGAGACATGCACCACCACACCCAGCTAGTTGTCTTGATTTTTTTTGTAGAGAGGAGGTCTCGCTGTGCTGCTCAGGCTGGTCTCAAAATTCTGGGCTCACGTGATCCTCCAGCCTCCACCTCTGAGTGTTGGGAATATAGGTGTGAATCACTGTGCCCAGCTGCTTCGTACAGTTTATGTGTGGTTTATTGTATATCACTTATACCTCAATAAAGTTGTTGTAAAAATAAGATAAACCAACCATAAGTGATATCCTTGGAAAGATCTGAGAAGATGGTATACTCATGGAATGAGTATGGGATGGTATTTTTAAAAAGCAATGACCAAAACCAAGAAAGAGCTCTTGAATAATCAATCACTGAAGTAAAAATTCATTAAGAGACTTGGGAAATAAATATGAGCAGATATTCCCAGAAGGTAAGACAAAAGTTCAAAGAGATGGAGACTAGAAAACAAAAATAATAAATTTTAAAAAAAGAAGGTCAATCAAGAACTCCATCCTCTGACTCACAGAGGGGAGGAGATTATCCTAGAAGGAGAAAAAGTCCATCTCTAGACACCAGAGTCTGGTTCTCAGGTGGGAAGAGCATATCACATTCTCTGCATAGCAACTGTTGAAAACTCAGACCAAGGTATATTGTGGGGGAAACTCTAAGTATCAAAAAAGAAATCCTAAGAGATTCCAGAGTAGAAAAAACTAAGAGATGATATATAGAATGTTAGGATCCAATGACACCATAAGCCGCTTAGATTATGCATCAGACTTGTCTCTCTGATCAGAAGTGGCTTGGTCCTGGGCAGTCCTCTTGGGTCTGTCCTCTGCAGCCACCCAGACTTCTTGCCTGTCAGTGGCTGCAGATGACTCCACTTCCTGGGAGACATCTCACCTTCTTCTAATGGCCCACAATTCCTCTGGCTGTTTCCAAGTGGTTTGAGTGACCAGCCCTCACCGGCCCACCCCACAGAAAACTCCCAGCAGTCCAGGACCAGGGTACCTAACACGTGAAATGCAGGTGGGCCCTCTTTCAAAAATTGAGGGGTTCAGACAGCAGTGCAATAAAATGAGTAGGATCCCCCAGAACACAGAATCTCCAGAGCCCTCCTAAGCCTGGGCCATCCTGAACCTGGGACCTTCCTGAGCCTGGGCCCTCCTGAGCCTTGGTCTTCCTGAGCCTGTGCCTTCCTGAGCCTAGAATCTCCTGAGCCTGGGCCCTCCTGAGCCTAGAATCTTCTGAGTCTGGGTTTTCCTGAGCCTGGGTTTTCCTGAGCCTGGGCCTTTCTGAGCCCGGGTCCTCCTGAACCTGGGTCCTCCTGAGCCTGGGTCTTTCTGTGCCTGAGCCTTCCTGAGCCTGGGTCCTTCTGATCCTGGGCCTTCCTGAGCCTAGAATCTCCTGAGCCGGGGTCCTCCTGAGCCTGGGCCCTCCTGAGACTGAGCCTTCCTGAGTATGGACCCTCCTAAGCCTGGGTCCTCCTAATCCTGGGTTCTCCTGAGCCTGGGGTCCTGTGCAATGTCATCAGCCACAGACCTGTGTGGCCAGCCTACCAGCATGGTGGCCATCTTGCTCCAATACTGCAGGAGGAAGAATAGGCCTGGGGTGAAGGGGTACCCAAGGATACTCAATGAGAGATACTATGGTTGGGGTTTGAGCCCAGGCTTACCCTGGTCCAACACTCACAGGAGGACCCTGGAAATCTCTGGTTATTCCAGCTGGAGTTTGGATGCCACCCTGCAGAGAGGCACAGGAGAGGCAGAAACCAACCCGGACATCCCCTCTTCTACCAGCATGGGCATCCAGCCCTTGCCTCTGCCAGACATGGCTTCTGGCTTTTCCCTGAAGGAAGAACAAGAAGGCTGGACCCCTCAAAAGACCGTGGCCACCACCATCACTAACACTACCACCCCACCCTACCCCCAACCTGCTTGGCCCTTGTTAGCCCACACAGTATAGTTGTGTAACTCCCCATGTGGGGATGAGCCTGTCCCACCTGTTTGCTCTTCGGTGGGTGGCGAATAGGGCAGGGAGTGGGAAGGGAAGAAAAGGTCCAAGGAGGGCCCCAAAGTGGAGAGCCCCTCAAAAGACCTCTGGAGGAGGTCCCTTTGCCTCTCCAAGCTTCCCACCACTTGAGTGAGCAACACAGAGGCCCTGCCAGGACCGACTCCTGGTGAGAAGCTTTATTCTAGCCCCAGTGGTGGAGGGTGGGAGGCTGTGGCAGAAGGCTGGCATCAAACCGATCCTGGAAAGCCTAGAGAATGCCCACGGCCCAGGGCAAGTTCACAGCCAGCCCTGGGGCTCCCAGAGAGTGTCCATGGCCTAGGGTGCGTTCACAGCTGGTTCTGGGGTTCCCAGAAAGTACCCACAATCCAGGGCATGTTCAAGGCCAGTCCTGGGACTGTCAGAGAGTGTCCACAGTCCAGGGTAAGTTCATGGCCGGTCCTAGGACTCCCAGAGAGTGTCCATGGCCCAGAGCTAGTTCACGGCCAGTCCTGGGCTCCTTGCTTCTGGCCACAACTTCTGGTAGGCAGCACCTACCAGAGACCCCAAGACCTGGTCCACAGCACCCACAGCATACATCCTAGGTGAGGGTCATGCACAGAGAATCCTGGCTCTTGTGAGCCTTGGCACCAGGGGGCACAGCCAGTGCAGATGCCTCCTGAAACTCCTTGCCCATGTAGTAATAGCAGATGGCATCCAGGCAGCAATTGGAATCCGAGAGCTTGCTGGTTAGGTAGAGGGCACGGCGGAGAATGTTCGGGAGACCACAGGACGGGCCCATGGCCACACGCACTGTCAGCACCACGTGCAGTGGCAGGAAACAGACCACGAACACGGCCAGGTTGGCCCAGACCATGCGAGTAGCCTTTCGGGTGCCCTCTGCCTGCCCCATATCAGTGGATGGCCTCTGGGCCAGGGCAGTCACCACCTGAAGGGAGCAGAAGACCAGCACGGCAAGCGGCAGGTAGAAGCCCATCAGCGAGAACAGCACAGTGCTGGAGTTGTGCCGGGGTTGGCTTGTGAAGCAGAAGCCACCCTCCTGTATTCCCAGGATCCAGCGGACCACCAGGGAGCTGATAACTAGCACCCAGAGCACTGCACACACGGCCACGGCCTGCTGCGGGGACCGGAGCCAGCGGGCACGTAGCGGGTGCCGCACAGCCACATAGCGGTCGACAGCAATGGCCATGATCAGACTGATGCTCATGTACCTGTTGGTCAGGTAGATGCCCTGGGAGAGCTGGCACAGCGGCGTGTCTGAGGTGCCCTTCATGGAGTGTAGCACAAAGGGCATGGCACACAGCAGGCAGAGGTCCGCCACCGCCAGGTTGGTCATGTAGATGCGGGTCTCTGTCCACTGTTGCATGCGGCAGCAGAACACCCAGAGTGCCAGGCCGTTGAGCAACAGGCCCAGCACCAGCACCATGCCTGAGTAGGCATAGAAGATGTGCTGGAGGGGTGAGGGCCAAGTGAGGTTCCTGGAGTCACAGGTGTTATTCATGGTCCTGGGGCTGCAGGGAAAGCAAGAGGTTCGCAGGTGGGATGGGGGAGTGGGATGGGGGAGGGAGGCCCTGTCCCACTGCAGCCCCATCCCAGCCCCTGAGGGATGCAGGAGGAGGTGAGCCTCTGCTCCACATCCACAAACCCAAAACTTCCCTTTCCAAATAAACAGAAGCCATAAAGAGCTCTAAGTAATCCTCAAGGTCTAACCCCTGCTCACTGGACAGTGGGGAAACTGAGGCCTTCAGAGTCCCATAGGGTCCATGGTTTCACAGTGAGCCATCCCAGAGCTGGAAACAGATCCCTCTTCACAGTTCCCAAGTCCTTCTCTTCTGGGACTTGCCTGCTGTCAGGTGGGGTGGGAGGCAGAAGACACTCCATGTTCATGTCCATCCCGCAGCTGAACAAGCCCCGACCTCCAGAGGGCACATCCTGAACAGGGAGTCCCAAGGGCTGCCAGCTTCACTTCAGCACACAGAGCACAGGCATGGTGCCAGTCTAAGGATGCCATGACTGGGCTCCAGGACAAAGTCCAGGGTGGCCTACTGCCTCCTACCCCTGGACCTGGCTGCAAGAGACTCCTACCTTTGAATCCACACCTCGGTGGGGTGGGCAGTAACCACCCCACCTGGCCACTCCCAACAGCAGAGGTTTAGGACAGCAGTGGGTGTGGCTCAGGACTGCTTGCCAGAAATTCTGGAACTCTGGTCTCCTTCCTTCCCTGTGAGCTCCCACCCACCGACCCAGTCCTGTGCTCTGGAGGTCCTGCTTGGATTGGCCTGAGGCCCTATCCCAGACCCACGTCTGGGATCAGGGTGTCCACCCCTGAGCTCCCAGTGAGCAGAGCCCATGAGGGCAGCCCTGCCCCTCCGGGCCTTGACCATGCTGCTCAGGGGTACTCTTGGGGTGGAGCTGAGTGTCCTCCTCCCTGTGGTTATCAGGAGTACCAGCAAGGTCACCCTTCCACTGTTCATGCCAGCCTCTTGCTGCCCTGTACACCCTCCATGATGCAGCCCAGAGAGTTCAAGACCAGCCCAGGAGAACTTGGGTAGAGGTGTAATGTTCAGGGCATAAACTGGATTCACCCTGACTTGGCCTCCCTCTCAGCTGGGCAAACCTCATTTTCCCTATTGTAAGGGCATTGCTGGTGTCACACACGTGGCATGGCATGAGACAGAGTGCCCAGAGAACACCCAGAGCCTAGGATACACCAGTCATGTGCCCTGGCCCTTTGGTTCTTCTCTAGGTCTAGGAGGGGCCTGAAGGTGGGTATTGGGAATGACCTCTCCCCCATGGCCTGGTGGGTCCTGTGTGGCATCCCAAGGAGGGGCTTCCTGCTGGACCTTTCAGACCTGGTATAGAAAATGAGGAGGACCCAATCCACAGAGGAGGACCTCCTCCCTCTGCCCAGGGGAGCACAAAAGGCCCCTCCCCATATGGGAGAGTGCAGAATACCCAGGACCATTAGAGCCAGGGCTGGGGGCGGGGCCTCATTTCCTCCATGGTGGCCCCCAGGGAACGTCTAGACCCACAGTCCATTAGGGAAGCAGTGCACAGATTTCAGCAGAAACAGAAATATTCCACCCTCTTATTTCATTCCATCTCTTTGGGCTCCATATCTGTTGGACTAAAATGGCACATTTGCCAGCAATTAAGTGAAGTCTCTGTGACCCTAATGGTTCTCTCCTCACTTCTGAAGGATTCTGCTGGCTTTGTCTTTGATTCACAAGTAATACTTCATCCTGGTTCTGAGGCCCTTTGAGGGACCCTGAGTCAGGCAAGTCTCCAAGGACCCCCTAGGCCCTACCAGAACCAGTTGATGGGACCCTCCCTTCCTGTTTATCCTTTGCTCCCTGCTGCAGCCCACCCAGAAATGTTCTTCTTGACTTCAGAACCTGCTTAGAATCCACAGGAGCCAACTCCTCGAGGTGGTTGGCACTTCAGAGGTGCCCAAACTAGGCAGAGGCTGGGGCTGTGTGGCAGGAAGGGCTCTGATGCCACCTGAAACCCCACTCTCACCACCTGAGGTCTCCTCCTCTGAGGTCTTCCTGCCTGAAAGTACAGGGCCAGTTCTACCCCACTCAAAGCCCCGGCTGGCAGACCTTTTGTGGGGGGTGTCTGCATGACTGCAGGATTGTTCGCTGTCCCTTCTTGACTACCAGCAGCCCAGGGCCTGGCCTTAAGGGAGGTGAGGACAGTGGGGCTCTTGGGCCCGGCCCCTTCCCACTTCTGTCTTACCCCACCACCACCACCGCTGCTCATGACTGCAAAGGATCCCCAGTTCACACATACCCAGGTTGTAACTTTCAGGTTAGCCTCAGTGTGGCCCAATATTTTGTAGGGGAAAGTTAACAAACCTAACAGCAATCTTTAGAATTTCCTACTTATAATAAAACAACTACTGATCTAAAATATACACTTTGAGCTAGACTTGGTGGCTCAGCCTGTAATCCCACGCCTTGGGAGGCTGAGGTGAGTGGATTGCCTGAGCCCGCGGGGTCGAGACCTGCCCGGGCAGCGAGACCTCATCTCTACAATAAATCAAAAAATTAGTCGGGCGTGGTAGCGCGTGCCTGTAGTTCCAGCTACTTGGAAGGCTAAGCGGAAGGATCGCCGCAGCCCAGCAGGTCGAGGCTGCGGTGGCCGGGAGCGGCCACTGCACTTCAGTCTGGGCAACAGAGTGAGACTCCAACTCAAAAATAAAATAAAATAAAATAAAATACACACTTTGCAAGAGTTTCGAGGTACACATAAGCTTTGAAGGAACGCCCTGCTCCTGGGGCCTTTGTCTCTCTGTCTTTCGGGGTACCTCCAAAAAAAGTTCAGAAGGTCATTTCTAGGGCTTGGCCCACTTGGCATGGGTTCCACAAAAGCTGCCACAGCCAGCATATGTCCCCACCTGCCCCTGGTTTGAACACGGGTGTCTATATCCAGGACACAAACCCCAGCTGGCCTCCTGCTTCCAATATTCAGGCCTGTCCCCCTCAGCAGATACCTTGTGCCATCAGCTGCCGGGACCCTTCCATATAGCTGGCACTCAGGGAGCTCAAGCTGCCCCAGCCCACTAGGATGGGGCCCTGTCACTTCCTGCCAGGGAGGTTGCTGTGGAGAGAGGAGTCAGCACCACACCTCCGAGGCCCCACTTCTTCCTCTGATGGCAAAATCAGACTCAGTCCCCAAACAAGAAGCAGAAAGCTGCCCTTTGACTCCACGCTGAATCATCCAGGAGAGAAATCTGCGGCCTCAGGTGGGAGATCTGTCTACACTGCGCCACCCCCAGCCCTTCCTGCTGCCTGGACGGGGACCTTGAAGACCCTTGAGTGCTTGGCCAGCCTGGAATCTGGCCTACGGACACCATGCACTGGCTAAGACATGGAGGCAGGGAGTGGGGCGCAGACCCCTGTTGCACAGGCACCATAGAGGACTCCTAGCCCTAGGGCTGGACCTGCCACAGAAAAACACCCCAGGATTACAGGGTGGGTGTGTGAGGGAAACAAATTTGCAAAACTTGCTGCCCACTTCAGGACACAGCACTCGGCTATTTTCCATTCTTATTTTTAAACACTGGTCACAACCTGTGAAATAAAGATGACTCTTTCAACCCTCATGGAGGACACCACTCCTTCTCCAGACCTCATGCCTCCACAGACCTCCTCCAACAGGAGGCAACTGATAAGTCTCCAAGTCCTTTCATAGCCTTACTCTCTTCTGAGACCCCATCACATTCTCACCCCACGCTGAGACCTTCCATCACGGTTTTACCCTACTCTGAGATCCTATCATGATCTCACCCCACTCTGACCCCGTCATCATAGCTTCACCCCATTCTTAGACTTTATCATGGCCTCACTCCACTCAGACCCCATCATGACCTCATCCCACGTGAGATCTCATCAGAGTCTCACCCCATGCCGAGACCCTACCACAGCCTCACCCCATTCTGAGGCCCCATCACAGCCTCACCCCACCATAACCTCACTTGCTCTGAGACCCCATCATGACCTCATCATACTCTGAGATGCCATCACAACCTCACCCCACTCTGAGACCCCATAACAGCCTTACTCCACTCTGAGACCCCATCATGACCTCACCCCTCTTTCAGACCCCATCACAGCTTCACCCCACTCTGAGACCCCATCACAGCCTCATCCTGCTCTGAGACTCCATCATAACCTCACTCACTCTGAGACCCCATCATGGCCTCACCCCACTGAGGCCCAATCACAGCCTCACCCCACTCTGAAACCCCACCATGACCTTAACCCACTCTGAGACCTCATCAAAGCCTCATCACACTCTGAGACTCCATCATGACCTCACCCTACTTTGAGACCCCATAGTAGATTCGTCCCACTCTGAGACCCCATCATGGCCTCACCCCACTCTGAGGCCCCATCACAGCCTCATCCTGCTCTGAGACTCCATCATAACCTCACTCACTCTGAGGCCCCATGATGGCCTCATCCCACTCTGTAACCCCATCAGGGCTTCACCCTACTCTGAGACCCCCCCATCACAGCCTCACCCCACTCTGAGACCCCATCACAGCCTCATCCTGCTCTGAGACCCCATTATAACCTCACTCACTCTGAGGCACCATCATGGCCTCATCCCACTCTGAGACCCCATTATGGCCTCACCCCACTCTGAGACCCCATCACGTCCTCACCCCACTCTGAGACCCCATTATGGCCTCACCCCACTCTGAGACCCAATCACAGCCTCCCCACACTCTGAGACCCCACCATGACCTTAACCCACTCTGAGACTTCATCACAGCCTCATCCCACTCTGAGACCTCATCACAGCCTCACCCTACACTGAGACCCCATCATAACCTCACTCACTCTGAGACCCCATCATGGCCTCACCCCACTCTGAGACCCCATCACAGCTTTACCCCACTGTGAGATCCCATCACAACCTTTTCCCACTCTAAGACCCCATCACAGCCTCACTCCACTCTGAGATCCCATCATAGCCTTACCTTACTATGAGGCCCCATCACAGCTTCACCCTACTCTGAGACCTCCCATCACAGCCTCATCACACTCTGAGACCCCATCATGACCTCACCACACTCTGAGACCCCATCACAGCCTCGTCCCATGCTGAGACCTCATCAAAGCCTCATTCCACTCTGAGACCTCTCATCACAGCTTCACCTCACTCTGAGACTTCCCATCACAGCCTCACCCCATGCTGAGACCTCCCATCACAGCCTCATCACACTCTGAGACCTCATCATGACCTCACCCCACTCTAAGACCTCATCACTGCCTCATCCAACCCTGAGAACATCACAACCTCACCCTGTTCTGAGATGCCATCACTGTCTTATCCTACTCTGTAAGACCACTCCCACTTTAAGAGGCCCCCACATAACACCCGTGGCCTAGGGTGTGGCACTGACCTGCCTTCAGCCTCGGTCCCCTAGGCTAAGCCGTCTGGTCTCACACTGCAGAAGCATGGACAGGGGCTGACTGAGAAAAAAAAGAGGAATGGGGCTGAGCCCTGACTTTGCTCCTCCTTAAGGCAAGGGGCGGGCTGGAAGGCAGACTGACGACAGAAGAGTGGGGTGACAGGGTTTCCTCACTGTCCGTGCCAGCCCCAGCTTAGGGGTGTCAGGGGGAGTTTCTGGGAGGGAAGTGGGGCTCCAGCCACCTGTGCTGACACTTCCAGAGAACAAGCATCTGTATTGAGACCAAGCATTTATTCTGGAAAAAACTTGAGAGAAAGCAAAACCAAATGCACTCCAGCCCCGTCACTGGAGGCTTCCTCTTCCTCAGCCCACTTCAGTTTTGCCCTGTCATCTCTGGAAAGTATAGCCCTGGCATTTCCCAAGGCTTGGTCCCCAGTGTCTGCGGTCAGCCCCTGCACTCCAAACCCCCTTGAGAAAGTACCTCAAGTCCAGCTCCCCGGCAGGGTACAGCCGGCAAGTTCATCCAGATTCATGCATATGTGCTCTGTGGGTACCTTCGCACGCACAACACACACACATACACACACACACACACACACACACACACACTGACTGGGTGATCCTACCAGCACACGTACTTGGATGGGAAGCCCATACTCTTCTTCTGCCCAGCTGGCCATTGGGGAAACATAGACTGACACCTGGTGCCTCTCTGCTTTAGCTGCCCTGCTCTTCTGTTCCTCAGTCACCTCCCCACTCCATGCCCACTTCCTCAGAAGCCTTTTGAGACCAGTCTACAATATCCCCTCAATGAGATCCTACCATCTTCGTGGGCATTCTCCATAGTAGGCATCTTCTCTCCAAGTTCCTGCTAGGGAGAACTTGTCCATCTAGGCTGTTTAGCACTTATGATTCAGGCTATGTCCCTGAGCTGCCCACCCCTGCAGGGGCCCTGTCTCTTCAATGTGGGTCCCACAGCCTCAACTACAGCTTCTCTTCAAAGACTACCCACGCCCCAGTCCCCTCAGGCCCATCTCCACAGGGCAGTTCTGGGGCAATCCCACCCTGCCTGTAGCCAGTGCCCTGGTGCTGGGTGGGCCTCACTACCCAGCGAGTTGCCCCTCTATGTGCAGGCCCAGCCCCTGCCTGGCTCCCTCCAGAGGTTTTGCCTCTTTCTGTATTCCCTCCCTCCCAAAGCCACACCCTCCCAACCCAGTTTCTGGCACATTACCCCCTTTGATTTCTTCACAGAAATTCTCATGTATTAAATTAACCCTTTCTGCATATCAGGTTCCTACTTGCAGGACTCCGTCTGCTTTCTGCCACATCACAAGCTGGCACAGAGGAAAGCCTCCATGAAGGATGTTAACCCTTTGCCCAGCAGTCTCCACAAGAGAACTCCAGGGGTGACTCCTGCCTAGAAACCAGCAGAGCTCCTGGAACACAGAAGGCACTCAATAAATGTTGGTAGCCAACTCGGGAATGGTGGGCCTGGGGTGTGATGGGGTATCTGGTTCACCTGGTCCTCCCCTGCTGCCCTGACCCTTCTCTCAAAGCTCCCCAGATCCTCTAGGATCGAAGAGGCCTGGGCACTGCTGGTAGGTTTCAGTTCCAGATCAGGCCCATTCTCCTCCAGCTGGGCAGCCTCAAACAGCAGTGGCCCTCTGCAGAGGAGAACTGGTCACTGGGGTCCAGCTGAAGGCATCACCCAGTGCCTTCCACCCTGCCAGTCTTTCTGAGGTTGTCTCCCTGCCCCTATGGGTAACCCTCTCCCACTTCAACCCTGTTGGGCTATGCCTGACACAAAGAAGTCTAAACAGAATTTCTTCCTGGTCCTTGGTGCTAAGGCTGCCAGATCGTAATAACAGCCCTATCTAGACAAACCATTGGAGGACATTGCCCTAGGGAATGCTGTGTCACCCCAAAGAAGGCAGTCTAAAATGCTGACACTCTGGTCCTCGTGGACTTTTGGACTTTTAAAAAAATCTATTTTGATTTATTAAAATAATACCTTATTGTTTTACTTTTTTAATTGGCAAGATTTCACTCTGTCATCCACGCTGAGGTGCAGTGACAATCATAACTCGCTGCAGCCTCAGACTCTTGGGCTCAAGTGATCCTCTGACCTCAACCTCCAGAATAGCTGGGACTACAGGCTACCCAGTTAATTTTTTAAAGTTTTTGTAGAGAAAAGGTCTCCCTTTATTGTCCAAGCTGATCTTGAACTCCTGGTCTCAAGCAAGCTTCCTACTTTGACCTTGCAAAGTGCAGGATTACCGGCATGAGCCACCACATGTTATCTTTATGATTGGCTTTCCCCTTTCTTTATTTTTCTTTTCTTTTCCTTTCCCTCCCATCCTCTTTCTTTACCTCTCTCCCTCCCTCTGTCTCTCCCACCCCCTTCTTTCCCTCCTTTCTTCTTTTTTTTCCTTCTTTCTTTCCTTCCTTTTTTTGTGCCAGTGCCTCACTTGTCCATCCAGGGGCAGGACCAGGGGGCACTCTGTGCCCAGGTCAGGGCTTCACTACTCAGCTGAGAGTAGCCACCTCCCTGTTCTCAGGGTTACGCTGTCACCCTAAGCACTTTCTGTTCTCCTCTTCTCAGAACCAGAAACACCCCTCCTCCACTTGCATGTGGTGAAGGAGGGTGAAGAATGGCGGTGAAGGGTGCTTTCTTGCCTCTGCTGTTACTGTGTGGTGGGGTGGGAGTGGGCAGCTTCAGCTGGTCAGGGCATTTTCCAGGCCCCCTGGCCAGTCCCTTCACTTTCCCAGGCTGGCTCTTCCCCCTCTTCTGCAGGGTCATCTGTCCATGACTTTACTCTGCTCTCCAGACTCAGAGCCCCAGAGAAGCCAAGCCCTTGCCTCTACGTCCCTGCTTTTGCAGAGCCCAGCAAGCAAAGACCCAGGTGTGGACAGTGGTGACATGGTGTCAGAAAGACACTCCCGGGCTAACTTGGACCCTGATTGCAAAGCGCTACCCAGAAAAGACGAGGCAACAGGTAGACTGAGCAGCCAGAGATGAGATGGGAGCAATGGAGTCAACATGATTTCTTCGGATGTGGCGAAGGTACTGTGGTGAGACTCTCACAAGGACCTTGTCTGCCCAAAATACACACCCAAGCATCTTCAGCTACAACCACAGTGTGTCTGAGATTCGGCTGAAAGACTCCAGTGACCTAGGGTGGGGTGGAGCTCTAGACGAAGCAGGTGTGAAGGGGTGATCATGAGGAGCTGGGTGACGGGGGCATGGGGTTCTCTGTCCTAGATCCTTTATTTTTGTGTATATTTGAAATTTCCCATAATAAAACCATAACAATAAAGAAATGGGTGTGAGGAGGGCAAAGCCCATCGGCTATATGGGCAGAGGAAGGGGCCAGTCAGCAGGAGGACCCTGGGGGCTGGGACTGGGGCTGGCTTTGGCCCAGGCTCCCTTCAATCTGACGTACCCTATGCCAGGACCCCTTGATGGTCCCAACCCTGCCTGCTTTGCCCCAGCAGGGATGTCCCACGTGACTGATGACTCATTTTCCTGAACAAAGCAGTCCCCGGAGGCCACAGCAGTGAGGGGGGACTGGCTACAGGAAGTTGTTTGGGTTGAGGCTGACAGAGAAGGCTGAGACCTCCTCCCTGTGCAGGGCCCAGGTAGGCCACAGCCAACATTTTGCCACCTTGAAGGGGCCCATGAGGTGGCGAGGGGCAGAGTTCAGACTTGGCCAGTGGAGCCTCCCCAGGCTGCCAGAGAGCCCACCCACCTTCACGGCTCTTCAGCCCCCACCCTCTAAGACCTGGTGGGGTCTCTTCCAGAAACTCTTCCAGACCTTTTCTAGCCCCCTGCCAGGGGCCACCTCTCTTTCACTTGAAAACACCCTGCTCCCAGCTGGGCGTGGTAGCGCGCGCCTGTAATTCCGGCTACTCGGAAGGCTGAGGTGGAAGGATCGCCAGAGCCCAGCAGGTCGAGGCTGTGGTGGCCGGGAGTGTGCCACTGCACTCCAGTCTGGGTGACAGTGAGACTCCAACTCAAAACAAAAAAAAAAAGAAAACACCCTGCTCCATGTGAGGGGAGGGCTCCTTCATGCCTGCGCCCTAAACCAGAGACCCCACACTCTCACTCAGGCACTCATGGTGCATTCAGCAACTGGCTGAGTGGCACGAGTGTGACTGAGGACAAAAGTGGGGGCAATGAGGGAGCCCTCCTGCTGCCCTCACCCCTGCAACCTCAGGGCCTGACTGTACCTGGTTTCACCAGTCCCTGGAGGCCCCACCACTCCCATGTATAGGCTTGTGTTTCCCATGCAAACATTCTCAAAAGGACCGATGGCAGAGGAAGGCACTGGACCTGGTCCTTGATGGCCTTAGGCCCCAGGTGGGCACTGAGGGAGGTGGCTGCGCTGGGCACAAGTGGTGGTGCCTGTGGTTGCTGGTCAGGCGGCCAGTGCTTGGGAGTTCCTTGGGAGAGGATGCACCCACCCCTACGGTTCCAGCTTTCTACTCCTAGGGTTCCAAGGCTGCTGGAGCTGACACATGGGCCTGGTCCCCAGTTCTGGCCCCTGGCTCTGATATGTCCCTCCTTGGCCCCCCTCTTCATGAGCCCCTTGAGTCCCCCAACTGGGCCTGATCTGTAGTGTGCTTTTGCTAGCACTACCCCAGATGCACCTCAGCCTGGCCCCTCTAGAACCCTAGCACCTGGTGGGGGTTGGGGGGGGTTCTGGCCAAAATTAGTGCTCAGAGAGTCCCCACGGCCCAAGCCCAGGGATCTTTGGCAGAGTGCCACCAGACAGCCCAAGGACATTGTGGGGCCCCAAAGGGTTGTGAAGGGGTTCTGAGGGGGTCTGAAGGGGCTTCAAGTAGTACCCAGTGCCCTTCCTTGTCCCCTGTTCCCATTTCTTCCCCTTCAATGGGTTGTGTTTCCAGCCTGCCCACCTGCAGAAGGAGGGTAGATCTCTGCCCTGGACATTCAGAGATGGCCTCCCTCCTCCGTGGAAACTCTACATACCCTGGAGAAGGCTTGGGACATCTGGCCACTGCAGGGTGAGACTCCTCCAAGGGAGACTGGAGGAGGCTCCATGGGCTAAGGACAGGTGACCCTCAGCCCCCTCGACCTCCCCCAATGGCTCACTCACCCCAGATGGCTTCTGCTGTCTGCTCCTGCTGCCTCTGCTGGTGCCAGAATCTCCTTGGGAACTCGTGCCTGGCAGCAAGGTGGCCTTGGGTGCTGCCCAGTCAGGTTACTGCCTCCTCTGAGTCACTTCTTGCTCTCACAACCCTGAACTGCTGGCCTCCTCGCCTCCTTCCCCTTCCCCCGCCCGAAGCTCTGTGACGGGGAGGCTGGTTGCTGGCCCTGTGCCACCCCTGCTCCTGCTCTCAGGATGCTGCCTGCTCGGTAGCCCTCCACTGCCAGCTACCCAATCCTATCCTGGGGGCTTCCTTTCCAGCAGAGAGCTGTCCCAGCCCCTACCTGAAGCTCCTCCCCACTCACCCACCCTCCTGTCCAAGACCCCTCTTCTAAGTGTCACTCCCCTGCTCAAGAACCTGCATGTGGCTCCCCGTGCCTGGCTGACTCTGCCTGTCAGCAGCTCAAAGGTCCTGCTCTCTGGGGGAATCTGGTGGAACGAGAACAGCAGCCCCCCGTGAGCTAAGAGTGTGTTATGTGCCTCTCATGTCAGCTCTAAATCCAGCCATAAACACCTAGCAGTTGGATTCAAGGCAGAAGGAAAGTCTCCCTCTCCAAAGAGTGAGTCCCTCCATGAAAGTTTTTACCCACCTGCCCCGCTGGGCAGCAAGCCCCCAACTAGACTGGTTTACAGCAATCTGTCTAAAGTGGGCCTAGGAAGTTTAACCAGCACCCAGGAGACACTGAGATAGGGTTCCCTAACCCCCTACGGAAGCACTGTGCTGAGAGTGCTTATGTCCGTCCGTCCTTTTGTCCCAGGACTACCAGCCTTCAGAGACACTTCCTCCGGGGATTGGGCAAGATGCCTACTGATAAGATATGTGTGCAGACAGCTCATGGAAGAGAAGTAATGGCTCGCTGAAGATATGAAGAGATGCTCAACACAACCAGAAAAAGGGAAGCACAAATTAAAAGTAACTGAGATGCACTCCAGTCTGGGCGACGGAGTGAGACTCCAACTCAAAAATAAATAAATAAATAAATAAATAAATAAACAATATAGAGAAAAGACAGCCTCAGATATTACTCATTGATAATTGATGTCTAAGATGATACAAACCCTGGTGGGGATTTGGCAATATCTAGCAAAATTACTCAGTAATTCTGCATTCATACTTTGGGATCCGACTTCAGAAATCTATTCAGACAACTGTGTAGACCTATGAAAAACAGACTTCAGAGGCTATTCATTGCAGTACTGTAGAGAGGCAATGGCCTTAAAAATCTATTCAAACATCTATCCATAAGGCCTTGGTTGAATGAAGGATGTTCACATCACAGAGCATGGGGCTGTTGTAAAAAGGATGGAGAAATATTTCTACATACTATTATATTGTTATCTCCAGGATAAAGTGGAAAAAAAGCATGTTTATGTATGTAGAGAAAATTTATATATTTTAAATGGAGTCATCAGCTTGTATTTTTACAAATGGGAAGCTAAGCCACAAAATTCATTTTAAATTAAATTGTCCCTTATAGGGGACAAGGTGGAAATGGGGCAAAAGGATAGGAATAGAAGCTAGACTTTGGTGAATGTGCCTTGGTTTGTAGATTTGACTTTAGAACCATGTAGATATTTGTGAAATGCCGCAGTTAAATTAAATTTTAAGAGGAATTCTTAAAATTGAACGCAAAACTGACCAGGTGCTGTGGCTCATGCCTGTAATCCCAGCAACTATAGGATGCCAAGGCAAGAGGATTGCTTGAGCCCAGGGAGTTTGAGATCAGCCTGGGCAGCATAGTGAGACCTCATCTCTACAAAAAAATCAAAAACTTTGCTGAGTGCAGTGGTGTGCACCTGTAGTCTCAAACTACTTGGGAGGCTGAGGCGGAAGGATCACCTGAGCCCCAGGAAGTCAAGGCTGTGAAGAGCTATGATTGTGTCACTGTACTTCAGCCCAGGCAATAGGGTGAGACCCTGATTCAAAAAAAAAAAAGAAAGAAAGAAAGAAAGAAAAGAAAAACGGAAACTAATTGACTTGCATTATCAGTTGATAATATAGTCCTATGAAACTCTTCCAAGAGATTTCTAAATTTAGTCATTTGAATGTATATATATACAGCCTTACTAAAAAAAATGAAAAAAAGTTTTAATCATTTTCAATAAACATTTTCCAATTAATTTCAAAACAGAGCTTTGTCTATATAT
Organism: Carlito syrichta; assembly: GCF_000164805.1. Lineage (NCBI taxonomy): Eukaryota > Metazoa > Chordata > Mammalia > Primates > Tarsiidae > Carlito > Carlito syrichta. The sequence continues at coordinate 146,456 of NW_007233385.1, read as the reverse complement.
CTATACAACCCAAGAGCTTTCAAAGTACCTAAAAATAATCTTGAACTATGTTCAGTAGTCATATTGTTGATGGTAGTGTTGGTCCTGTTATTCGGAGAATAAGGTGTGTGTTATAGGATAAAACAAATGAATAATTATGTTGGGTATTAAAATTTTGGGTGTAGGATGGAGAAGAGGCAGATGTATTATTAATAAGGTTAAGCAAAAACCATGCAGATCTGAATTTAAATAGAAAGTATCAGCATGCAATCATAATGTATCTTATCTTAAAAAACCGACTTCTTGGTTCTGTCCGCTGACAAGGTCTAAAACCAGTGACTAATCCAGTAGCCACAAGCCCTCCTAATATCTAGGTTGCGATCTCTAAATACCATTTATCTTGAAGAGTACAAAGGGCTTGTTAGAGAAGTGAGTGCTGTCAAGTCTGGTTTAAGAAGGTATAAATTGGTCCTGGAATGTCTTTTTATACTAGAGAATAAAGTAGCTGTCAATGACTTTAAGGGCAGTGTTAAAGGGACTCAACAGTCAAATCAGGCTGCCACTGGATAAAGACAGGATGATCTGATTATCAATAAGGATAATAATTTTAATGAGCTGGAACTTAAAAAAAAGTTTAAATCCATGAATTTGTAATTACACTTTAAAACCCACTAGTCACTTTTGCAAGAGGAAAACAGTTCATTATTTTATAAACTAGTAAGTAAAGAGAATCAAGCATTTATCCTGCCTTTCCTATGCAAGCTATACCTCAAATGATCAAATTGTTACTGAAGGGAAGCTTCTCCTTGTAGATATATTTCAGCTAATAAAGGATGGAGAGATAATTAGAATATCACTACTTTGCACACCCAAAGAGTTAATAAAACTTTCATTCATATTGTCTATTAGTTGTGCATTGTTTGTTATCTATTGTTACACAAAAAAATAAAAAACTTCCAAAATAAGCAGCATAAAATAACAAAGAATCATTATCTCTCAGTTTCTGTGAATCAGGAACGTGTGCCCAGCTAAGCTGGGTCTCCTGCTCAAGGTGTCTCAGGAGTCTGCAAAGTGCTGGGGTTGTGGTCTCACAAGAAGACTCAACTAGGAGAAGATTTGCTTTAAGCACCCCCATGTGGCTTTTAACAGGATTGCATTCCTGATGGGCTGCGGGACAGAGGAGGACCTCGAGTGTTCCCAGGCTCCTGTCCAAGGGCTGCCCTCAGCTCCTTGTTGTCTGTGCCTCTTCATAGGGCAGCTCACAGCATGGCAACTGGCTTCCCTCCAAGCAAGTGAGTGAGAGAGAATGCATCCAAGACAGATGCCACCATCCGTTTGCAACCTAATCTCAGAAGTGACGACATATCACTTTTTTTTTTTTACTGTCTTCTGTTGTGAATCAGTAAATCTAGCCCACCCACAAGGGGAGGAAATTACATGAGGCTGGGATCACTGGGGACTCTCCTAGAGACTGCCCTCCACATTCATGATCATCCAGGGCTGCTGGCATCGAAAAGTAGACCACCTGATCTCAAGTGCCTCCGGGTAGCAATGCGTGTTCCACAGATGAAGTGGCCTGGTCATAAACCGAAAATCATACCTGAATCCGGTGAAGTCTCTAGAGTTGACTACCAATGGACAGGGACTGGCAGGCCTGGAAGCATGTTAACTAGCATTCCAGGGATGCAGGCCACAATGTCCAGTCTGCAGGCAACCCCACAGGGCAAGAGACCACAGGAGGGGGATGCAGAGATGGAGGAGAAACTTGCCAATGAGGAGACAAATGGCATGTCAGTCAGTGGACTTTATGTGGATCCTGTTGAGCTACTGCTGTCGAGGTGAGGACTGCAGTCAAGTAGAAAGTCGACATCAGGCCTTGATTCACTTACTGCAATACACAGGCAAGAAGCAAGTGAAAAAAGGAAAGCTACTGGCTCCTTGGTGGCCCATTTGTCCCATGGGATGACATCAGGCAGATGGGGGGGAATGTAGAAGGGGATAATCTCACTACCAAGGAGACTGAACAAAAAGCTCCTGCCTTCTTATGGGCCCAGGGGACTGGAGATGAGAGTGTGAGGGAGGTTAAGAGTAGAAAGTACCATCTGGAGCGGGAGGGCAATTTCTCCCATGGGGCCTGCTGGCAAAGCCTGTGGTTGGGCCTGAAAGATCACACAAAGTGTTCTGGTCTGAAGCCAGGCTCCTCAGATCCAATTCTATCAAATTAGTTATTTTTTTTTAAGGCATAAGATGGGATATGAGCCCAATCTTTCTCCTCAACAGCAAACCTCATTATGGTGGACCCCTCACCCCTTGAATAAAGTCTATCCTACTGTTCTTTTAAAAAAATGTATAAGACAACAAGGAAAATGTGAAAATTGACTAGTCACTTTTGCAATTTGTTAAAAATTAAAGGACTCATTTCTTGGCTAGATGTGGTAATAGTTATTGTGGTCATGTGTTTTCAGAAGTCCTTATCTTTTATTCATATGGACCATTTTGTAGATAAAATGGTATGATGTGTGGCACTTATCTCAAAACATTCTGAGTCAGTAGATGCAGGGTGGTAGGGCAATGTTGATCACGGTTTGACTCTTCCCAAAAGTGGGCTGATGGCTCATTTATGCTTCTGCCTATTTTGACCTGTTTGAAAATTTCCCCAAAAAGGTCAAAAACAAAGGTGGCCAAACACTGCACTACCAATCCATAGGAAGTATGGGAAGTATGTTGTGACTTTTTCCTTTAACCCCATAGCAGTGCAGAAGACAGTCTGTGGCCCTGAAATGATGAGTGACCCCTAACGGCAGAGGCAGGAGGTAGAAGGATCCGGGGGCCTGGGAGAGGAGTTGACAAATAGGACACTTTGGCACTGAGTAGGAGGGAAGGGCACTGGACCTCAGGGAGCCCTGAGGTGACCACACTTGGACTTGATGAGCTGGCTGTGGTGAGTGCTGTACAGTTCCCTCCACCTATACACATGTATATTGTGTTCACACACACATAAGTGTACACACATCCACATGCACACACAAACACATGTATACATACAAACACATACACATATATACGGTGTGACAAAAAAATGCATACACATTTTAAGTATGACATTCACTCACAAGATGGGTTAATCAAATGAATGTTATTATTACCATGCAACAGGCAGCACAACCAAATAAAATGGTGGAAGCAGGCAGTGGCTCACACCTATAATCCCAGTACTTTGGGAGGCTGAGGTTAGAGGACTGCCTGAGCCCATGGGTTCGAGACCAGTCTGGGCAACTTGGTGAGACCTCATCTCTACAATAAATCAAGAAAAATTAGGCGGGCGTGGTGGCATGTACCCGCAGTTCCAGCTACTTGGAAGGCTGAGGCAGAAGGATCGCCTGAGCCCAGGAGGTCGAGGTTGTGGTGCCCTCCAGCCTGGGTGACTAAGTGAAACTCCACATAAAAAAAAAGAAAAGAAAAGAAAAGAAAATGGTGGAAGCACAGTTGAGCAAACATCATACTACATATTGCTACTATCACTTAGTTTAACTTCAAAAAGTAATACATAGATAACATCTCTTAAAATGTGTATACATTTTTTTGGCATCCTGTCCTGTACATAAACACACATATACATATATATAATATACATGCACACATTATGACACATACACACATATATACATATTCACATATACATAGACATACAAACATATGCACATGTACACACATACATACATACACACATACACACACACACACACACACACACACACACACTTCCATCAAGCCTACATCCATGGGAAAGACAAACTTGCCAAAATTTACACAAGAAGTGTAAAATTTGAATAACATATCTATTAAAGTTGAATTCATAATGTGAGAAAATATCTCACTTAGATGGTATCACTGGTGAATTCCATCAAATATTTAAGAATAAAACAATACCAATCTTAACTATTTTATAAAATAAAGAAAAAAATTCACAGTTCATTTCCTAAATCAAGCTTCAACCTCACACCAAAACTCAACAAAGATAATACAAAAAAGAAAACTACAAACCAATATCATGCATAAACATAAACATAAAAATCCATAATAAAATATTAGAAAATTGAATCCAGCAATATATAAAACAAATAATATTTCAGGAAATAGATCCCAGAAATGTAAGGTTTATTTTAACATTAGAACATCAATCAATGTAATTCACTGCATTAATAGAATAAAGAAGAAAGTTTATATAATTCTCTCAATAGATGCAGAAAAATATTGACAAAATTCAATAACCATGAATGATAGAAACTCTCAGTAAATGAGGAATAGAAGGAAACTTCCCTTAACCCGACAAAGAACCCCTACAGATAACCTACAGGAAACATCTTACTTAGTGGTTAAGACTGAAGATGTTCTCACTATGTTCAGGAACAAAGAAAGTGACTCTTGCCACTTCTTTTTAAAATAGTATTGGAGGTCCTAGAAAATAAGGCAAGGAAGAAAAACACAGACAGAAAAGAAGTAAAACTATCTATTGTCACATATACCATAATGCTGCATGTGAAAAATACAGCTGGGTGTGGGGGTTCATGTCTGTAATCCCAGTGTTTGGGGAGACTGAAGTGGGAGGATCACTTAAGGTTGGAAGTCTGAGGTCAGCCTGGGCAACACAGTGGGACTCCATCTCTACAAAAAATTTTAAAAATTGTCCAAGCATGATGGCGTGCCCCTGTAGTCCCACTACTCAGTAGGTTGAAGCCAGAGGATCACTTGAGCCCAGGAGTTTGAAGTTACAGTGAGCTAAGATTAACCACTGCATTCCTGGCTGGGCAACAGAGTGAGTCCCTGTCTCAAGAAAAAATAAATTAATAATAATAATAATAGATGAAAGAAAGAAAAAATCCTAAGGAATTTACCAAAAAAAAAAAAAAGCTACTTAAGTGAATTAGCAAGGTAATAGGATATAAGATTGCCAGGCTTGGTGGCTCAGCCTGTAATCCCACGCCTTTGGGAGATTGAGGTGAGTGGATTGCCTGAGCCCGTGGGTTTGAGACCCGCCCGGGCAACTTGACAAGACCTCATCTCTACAATAAATCAAAAATTAGTCGGGCGTGGTAGCGCACACCTGTAGTTCCAGCTACTCGGAAGGCTGAGGCAGAAGGATCACCGGAGCCCAGCAGGTCGAGGCTGCGGTGGCCAAGAGTGGCCACTGCACTCCAGTCTGGGCAACAGAGTGAGACTCCAACTCAAAAAAAAAAAAAAAAAAAGGATATAAGATTAATATACCCCAAAAAAAGCATTTCTATATACTAACAACAAACAATTGGAAAATAAAACAAAATACAATAACTTATTCCTAAGTACTTTGCATTGAAAAGCAAAATACTTAGGAATAAGTGTAAAACATGTATGCTTAAAGCTACAAAATATTGCTGGGAGAAATAAATGACTAGATATAACATGTTCATAGATTGCAAGATGTCATATTGATCTATGTGATCAATCCAATCAAGCATCATGTTCTGTTGGTTTTACTTCCTGGGCACATCTCAACACTGGCCTCTTCTCTTGGCCTCCTCCACCTCCCACCTAACTCAGGACATCACTTGAATGTCTGTAACAGCCTTTTAATTGATCCTCTACCTTCAATTCATCCTCAAGACTTCAGCCAGAGAGAGATTTCAAACATACATATGTCAGATCCTGTTTAAACTGTGTAGTAGCTCCCTATTGCCCATAAGACTCTGGGTCCTTAAATGACACATGAGACCCCGCCTACATCTCCAGCCTCAGCTCTTGCCAAGTTATCTAAGCCCACTCATCACACTCTAGACACAGAGAGAGTCTTTTCATTCCCTGAGGGTGCTCAGCCACTTTCTTGTCCCTGGCTGACCCTCAGCTGATCAAGGGATACTCTCACTGCCGCCCCTACCTGTTCCTCTGATTCTCTGGATTACCTGCGTGCAGATGGTCTTCCCCAGTGGATCACGCATGTCACAGAGGCAGGTGTGCTGAGTGCCTGGGCCACATTCACAGTTATTGGCATCCGCCTGCTACCCCACTCATGTGTGCAGGGGTCTTCAGGGTGGAAGAACAGTGGGCAGCAAGATGGTGGGAAGTGATGTGCCTATGCTCTTGATGTCCTCACTGGGCTTGGAGGAGGAGGGATGAGCCCATGTTAGCTAGAAAATAGAGACAGATACATGATGCCATGGTGCCCAATGTCACACCTGCCCAGGCCCAGGCTCCCACAAGGCACAAGAACTGGCCCAACCCAAGCCTGGGCTACTCCTTCCCTGTCAGGTCACCTCCTAGAAGATTTGTAAAGGGATTGGGTGTCTCAGGAAGCTGAGTGTGGGCCCAGCCTGAGTCCTGGCCTGGATGGGGAAGAACATGACTAAATCCCCATGTCATGTTCCCTGGGATCCCTGAGTGAGCAGGACTTGTGGACCTAGCCCCAACTGAATGGCCTGCAGGTTGTGGCCAGAACCCAGAAGCTGCAGCCTGAGCTTCCCCAGGCTGAGTGCTCCTGAGCTGGCAAGGCCAGCCTGCCCCCACCAAAATTTTTCCTCCAAACCAGAAAAACCCCTACCCTTGATAAAGCAGCCATATCTAGGGCTTCACAATGGTGTCAAAAGATTCCAAATTATCCCCAGGAAAAACATAACTCTTCCATTAGTTTTTAAAAATAGCAAAGTAGCTTAAATCTGGTAAATGTTAGAGGAGGAAACAGAAAAACGAAATGAGACATCCATAGGATACTGAGCAAGGTGTGATTATGAGTGCGGAGAGAGGGAGACCAGAGTTCAGATCTGAACACCTTGGTCCCAGTCTGGCTCCTGCCCAGGAATTCCCACCCAGGTCAACCCCCTCCCTGGGTACCAGGATCTCAACACTCACCTCAGAATGTCTGTTGCCTCCAAGCCTGACCCAAGCCTTGGAGGGCAGAGAGAGAGAAGACATCAGAGCCAAAACTGGGTAGGACACAGATCCCACCAAGCGAGCACTGCCTGTTGTGCCTGGAGCCGGAAGGGACAATGGGAACCCATGCAGGTGGTGTGGGGCAAAGTCCTGGAAGGAAGTGCTCTCACAGCACACACCCAGACCTGCTCATCTGGATCTGCCAGTGCCACCCTTCGACCCTTCCCACCACCAAGGGATATGGTCTTCATCCCACACCACCCCCATAGCAGGCTCACAGTATGACCAGAGACCCCAGGGAAAAGCTAGACCCTGCCTTTGAGTGCTCTGGAGAGAGTTCTGGGCTTCTTGCCCAGGGCAGAGGGTTAGGGGAATAGTCAGCAGCATTTTATTTCTCAGGGCAGCCCTAGTTCGGGAGGACACAGGCCACTGGGGACACTAAGGGCTTGTTGAAGGGGCATGTAAGAAATGGGCACTACTGTGGACTAGATATTTGTGTCCCCCCCAATTCATATGTTCAAATCCTCATTCCCACGGTGATGGTGTGGGGGAGGCGCTCATTCCCACGGTGATGGTGTGGGGGAGGAACCTCACAATGGGATTAGTGGCCTTATACAAAAGACCCCAGAGAGCTCTCTCACCCCTTCAACAGTGAGAAGGTGCCATCTATGAACTGGGAAGCAGTCCTCACCAGCGTCTTCATCTTAACTCCCAGTCTCCAGTCTTCTGAACAACGAATTTCTGTTCTAAGCCACCCAGTCTATGGTGCTTTGCTATAGCAGCCCCAAGGGACTAAGACAGGTGTCTCACCTGGAAAGAGCTAGGAAGCTTAATGGGTGAGAAAACTCACAGCCTTGCAGCAAAACAAGTGGTAAAGGGAAGACGGAGTGATTGACTGACCTGGTTGATCTGACCTGAAAGCAGCACCAAGAAAGCAGGAAGTGCTGGGTGGCAGCAGCCAGTTCCAGAGCACCCCCGAACTCCTGGAAGACCCAGGTGGGGAAACCTGGGCATCCTTATGCAACAGGAGCTGGTGTGCATGCTGGCAGTGATGCTGGTGACATGCACAGTGATGGCCAGGTAGGGCTGTCGACTCTGAGGCTGGGCAGGGCCTGGGAGTCTAGATAGCCTCCACCCCCTAAACAGAGCTATGCAAGGAGAAACTCACCAAGGTATCACCAGCAGCTGCAAAGAGCCCACCCCAGCAGAGGCTTAAAGAGCAACTTCACTGGGCAGCCCACAAAGCTGGGAAAGCCTCACCGTGCCTGATCACTGATTGCCTCCCTTCTATGCCTGGAAGCTAGGGAGACACACCTCAGGGAGCACTGCACCAAGCTGTCAGGTCAAGGATGAGTCCCTCACCAGGGCCTCCCTGCAGACGTCTCCAGAGTTACTGTCTGAACAGTCACTGCTCAGAGGGACAGGGATAGCAGCAATGAATATGCTAGACAACAGGCGTTAACTGGGGGCAGGCCCTGAAGGAAGGGCTGCTACCAGGCGTGGGCAGCAGGCTCAGCTCCTTGGGGCCTGCCTCAGTATCAGAGGATAGGTGACACTGTGGGTGTACCTACTTAGAGAGACTGAGCCAGGTAGGCCACAAAAACCAGAGTGTCAGTCCCCTTAGGGGGCTGGCCTGGGCTAGCAACTCAGTCAGATTTCTCCCTTGCCAACTCCACTTCCTCCTTCCTGACAGGCCATCTTGTACCCAAACTCTGCTTCTGGAGAATCCAACCCCCATGGGAGAAGAAAGTCGATTATTTGGGGGTTAGAACTGGGTCACTCATTACCATCGCTGGTGGTAAGGAGACAGCAGGGCCCTGGCACAAGGTGGCCATCCTGTCCAGTCTGGTTGTTAAGTCTGCTCCAGTGTTGAGTTAGAAGGTGCCAGGGGAAGAGGACACACTGGTGGCCCAGCCAATTGTGTGTTGAGATAGATGCACAAACAAGAGGGGTGCTCCAAGGATGGTGAGTGACTGCCTCATAGCAGATAAGAAGCAGGCAGCCGAGGCAAATGTGAGGTAGCCTCTGTCACTCACAAAGATACTCCACCTGGAGGGCAGAGGTGGCCAGGCCCAGGTGTACCAGTTTCAGGCACCCCCCATCCCCCCACATCACTGCTGGTCAACATCAGGCCAAGGCTGCTATGCTGAGGCCAGAGCCCCACCTAGGAGAACCTGGAACCCTGAATGGGGAGGGGGAAGTTGGGCAGTACCTAAAGAGTCCCCAGACTCTTGGGAAGCTTCTGAGCCTGCAGACAGATACAAACCACCTCTGGCTCTTCTCTGAGAAGACAGACCCTCAGGCTTCTCTACTTCACTCTTGGCCTTCAAGGCTGTAACTAAGGTGAAGTGTCAGATCATCCAGTGGCAAGGGAACAGGGGCTGCAGAACCTGACCAGCTCAGGTACAGGAATCAGGAACACTAGTGATACTAGACTCTGAGATGCCTTATGGAGGAGCTGAAACCTAAAGCAGTGTACCAAGACACAGGATTTAACACCTGGGCAGGGCTTGCAGACACAGAGCAAACCTGGCAGGTTCTAGAAGCATGAACAACCCTACAGCTTTTGCTGAGTAGGGTAGAGATACCAGAAATCCTGTGGCTGGTGGTGCAGGGTGAGCCCAAAGGGCTTGGGGAAGCAGGCAGTGGGCATGGTTGAATGTCTGGTAAGAGCTGTCAAGGGCTAGTTCCTGGAAAGGCCAAGGGTATACCACTCACCTGTGCCCACGCTAATTAGCTGTTAGTGCAGCAGTCCTGCAGTCCTGTGTACGGGCCCATGGTGGGAACTATCATTCCAGGGCATGGCTTGCCAAGCATAGTGGGATCAGGATTCTAATGAGCAGAGGCCAGGTCCTTGCCCACCAGAAGTCAGGAGACAATCATGAAAACAGCTGCTAAGGGAAAGGGTGCCAAGGGCCTGCCTTCAAGGGTGGTGGGGTGTTAACAGGAGGAAAGGGCTAGGCCACCAACAAGGATACCACTCAGGCGGAACCAACAAAGTAGGTCAAGGGTTGCTGAGGGCAGTCACCCCAATAAAGAGCCCCAATACTGGCCCATACCATGCCTGAGTCTGCTTCCAGACCTGGGGCCCACTGAACTGGTGGGCAGGCCTGCAAGAGGAAGGTCCCTCTCCCCACCAGCAAGTGCTCATGACAAGGACTTCCCAGGGACTGAGCACTGGAGAGGGGACCATCCAGATATTTCTGAGCCACTGGGCACATAATGGTCCCCAAATGTCATGAGGGCCCTGTAAAAGTAGCAGTTAATAATGGAGTCCTGCCCGGGACCACCTCCCATGAGCCCAAAGGCCTAGAATCCCACCCAGGGGTCACTTCCTGATCTCCAAATATATGACTGGGCTTAACATGTGGGGAGTGAGAGACATCCTTGTTGCATCATTGGGGTAGAGATGTCACCATTGGGAAGGCCAACGGGGGGGGGGACACTGAAACTACAGTATCCCCCTCCCACCAAGGCACCACAACAGTAAAGGCATCTTGAGGAGGGTGGAAATAGGGACACCTCAGGGTTCTCATGATGCAGGGTGGTGGCCCCAGTGTCTCTCCATTTGGTTCAGTGTGGCCCTGTGGATGGGCTCAGCAGAAGGGCAGTCCAGTGGAGCAGGTCCTAGAGGCCCAGATACCAAGTGTGTGGCCATCAATTGGACAAACACACCAGGAAAGATCAGAAACTGCTCACGTTTGTGTGGAATGGACAATCAGGTATTTGCAGTTGCTCTGGGGACTTCTGCCATGATACAGGAGTAAGGTAGAGATACCAGACTCATGTGGCCAGTGATGAAGGGTGGGCCCAAAGTGTTCGGGGAGGTAGACAGAGGGTGTGGGCAAGTGTGTGATGGGATCTGGCTAGACACCCATAAGAACATTGTGCTGATCGGCTACATTGCCAACATGATGCTGATGGAGTTGGAGGAGCAAGAGACAGCAGGAGAATCATATGGAGATCAGGACCTATTGCATCGGAAGACATTAGGGGGTCCCAGAGTCCAAGATCTGCCAGGCGTCCCCTCCCAAGTCAAGAATGCATCTGGCACCTCCCACCAGAAGGAAGCACAAGGCCTCAGGGGTCTCTGCAGGCTCTGGAGGAGTGTTTTCCACACTGAGGAATACAGTTCTAGCATCATACCAGATGGCCGAAAGGAGGCAGGTTGCATGGGACCCACAACAGGTGGGAGAAAGTACACTGCAGAAGACTGACCTTTCTATACTTCCACTCAGGAGCAGGTCTGGGACACAGGGATGCAGGTCGTAGCTGTGGACTTTGGGATGAACTGCCCAGACCTCCTTTTGAGAAGGTAGTATCCAACAGAAGGACATGGCCTCCGCCATCAAGGTGTTCCTCAGGGCCAGAGCTCCTGGGGGTCTAGGGAGACAGAGACTCTCCACATGAACGCCTAGCCAGTCTGGGCAGAGTTCTGCATGAGAGTTTGCTCCAAACACTTCATGAGTGCCCATAATGCTCTATCTTGACATGGACTCAGCCCCTTCCACTGTATTCCCTTTACAAGAACTGACCCGAAAAACATCTCAACCCCTAACTATCTCAGAAGCTAAGGTGCCCTGCACTAGGCCTGCTCGCTCATACTCAAAGACTGCTCTGAGGGTCAGCTGTGACCCACTGAAGCCTTCAGCTCAGGCACTGTCGTTTCTGGGGTTTTTTCTTTGGTGGCCTGCTCCTCACTACTGGCCCTGATTTCCACATCCTGACGGGGAGCAAAACTGGCTTCACTGGCAGTCAGTACAGAAGACACTAGACTAGCGAGAGCTATCACAGGGTCCTGCCAGTGAAATGAGGGCCTGTGCCAGGTCATGCCAATGGGGCAGGGAGAGCCCCAGCTGCAGTCAGGTCCCTGCTGCTCTGGATGGTGCCCAAGATGTAGAGGAACCCAGCTGCTCCTGCCACTAGAGGGCTAAAGGACGGGGAGGGCAGCTCTCTGTGAGTTGGGTCAGTAGGGTGGTTGCAACAGCCAGGGCATGGAGGGGGAGTAGCACAGGGCTATCCCTGAGGGCACAGACTCTAATGGGAACACAGAAGCCAGGAGATGAGAGTGAGCATAATCAGGGCAGGAGGGTCTAAACCAGGCTCTCTGGGTCTCCCCAGCTTCCAAGAGACCCAGGAAGTAAAAGAAAAAGAGATTAGTGATGCCCCTCTCCACCCAGAGTCTGGAACTGCCCCTGCAATATTCAGGACACCCACTGCTTTCATTGCTGCATTTAATGTGTGGAGGGGAAGACAGGGATGGAGAAACCAGCAATCCTAGGGCATCTTGAAGGTGAATTCTGGCTGAAGGCTGAGGTGCCATTTAGACCCAAGGATCCCCATCCAAATGGACCTCGGGTTCTTGCTTCTGCAGCAGATCCTGTTCTAATATCCATTCCCAAGATGTCTTTCTTCACTGTCAGCTTTGGGCAGCATCTGGCCTCTTTTCTCATCACTCCCAAGTCCATCAGTCTTCTGTGTCTCCCAAGCCTGAATCCTCCCAGCCCAGCCTCCCTTCGGCCTCCTGTCCTGGGGCATGCCCCATGCCCACCACTCCAAACTTCTGCCCACTCATCACCTCTCCCCAAACCTGCCCTGCTTGTCCCTCAGGCGCCCTGTCCCCTCCAGAAGCCATCTCCATGCTCACCCATCTCAGCATATACAAGCCTGCTCAGTGAGAGTGAATTCAGCCTCAAGCTACTTGGAACAAGATTAATCTGAAAACTGCTCAGTGCTCAAGTTTATTTATAAAGTTCCATCCTAAAAAATGATTCAAGTAATAAATAGTTTTAAATAGGATTTGCTGCCATACACTCCTGCCTGGTATAATGCCTCTGTCTGGAGTCAACTAAAGAGGATTTAGAGGCCAGGCATGGTGGCTCAAGCCCGTAATCCCAGCACTCGGGAGGCCGAGGCAAGAGGACTGCCTGAGCTCAGGGGTTTGAGACCAGCCTGGGCAACTCGGTGGGACCTTGTTTCTACAATAAATTTAAAAAAAAAAATTAGCCGGGTGTGGTAGCGCACGCCTGTAGTTCCAGCTACTTGGAAGGTTAAGGAGGAAGGATCGCCTAAGCCCAGCAGGTCGAGCCTGTGGTGGCTGTGAGCATGCCACTGCACTCCAGCCTGGGCGACAGAGTGAGACTCCGAGTCAAAAAAAAAAAGAGGATTTGGGAGGAATTCTGGGATGCTCTGGGATCCTCTTCTGTCTCAGAGGTGTAACAGATGCCACTGAATTTCCTGTCTTCCTGCAGCACCTGCTCACTCCCAGAGCTGTCTCCCTAGGATGGAGACTTCAAATGGACAGTCAGGCAGCAGCCAACTTGCAGAGTGGGGAGGCGGCCGAAGTTCAGAACCAGCCATTACAATGTTGAGGCTGGTGGCACCAGTGTGAACGGGCCAGCGGCTGGGACCCTGGCAGCTCCTCGGGCCCTCAGGCCCCATCACCTGAGCTGGCACAGGGGGCCACTGGTTAGGATTTCATCACTGCCATGATGGAGACCTGTGAGAAGAGAGATGGGCAGGGCTGGACAGCAGCTATACTTGCAGCCTTCCCCTCCTCATGCCCTCTTGAATGTGGCCAGGGAATAGGAGCAGCCCCAGCTCCCCAGAGCTCTGCCCAGGGGACCTCACAGGAAAAGACTAGGACGCCTGCTTTGGGCCATTGGGAGACCCCAGGCCACAAGCAGCCCAGCAGGAGAGTTGGACTGGGGGTCATGTACACACCTCCTGGAGGGACTGACCCAGCATCTCTTGGCTGTGAATGGATGGCCTGTGGAGAGAGAACCAGGTCAGCCTCCCAGACCTCGTCCGAACACATAGGGCCTGCACGCTCCTAACCCACCTCCCGCTAGACTCTCCTCCCAGGTCAGACCAGCCAAGAAGAGTCCCCAGGCAGGTATGTCTGCTCTGGTCTCTGCCAGGACAAGGAGGAGACTGGGAGTGTGGGGTGGGCAAGAGAGAGCCAGGAAGAGACAGGTGAGAACTAAGATGCCAGGACCCCAGTTTCCTGCTGACGACACTAGGCCTCAGAGTCCTACCTGTCTATTCTGGTTGCTATGGTCACTGTGAAGGCCCCCTCTGTGTCTGGCAGGTAGGTGGAGGGCACAATCCTGTAGGTCCCCGCAGGCAGAAGGCAGAGCCGGCTTACTTCCTGGGCGTAGCAATGTGGCACACAGCTCAGCAGTGGTTCCTGCTTCAGCAGTGGGGGTGTACCCTGGCTCTCACCACCCTCCAGGACCTGGGGGAGGCACAGGCTCAGACGGGGGAGGCCTGCTGTGCGGTGGGAGGCGCTGCACACAGCTGGGAGGTGTGGTCTCCTTCCTCACAGCTACAGCTGGGGACGCACAGCCTGGGGACCTGGTCACAGTCGGGTGCCTTCTACTTGGATGCTCCCAGCTCTCCTGAGTCACATACAACCTTTTTCCTAGAATGAACATTGGACTCACCTCACCAAGGCCTGGCCACCCTTACCAGAAGGTACAGTCTGTGAGGTCCAGGCCTAGAGGCATGTCAGTTCACCAGGGAGCTGTAAAACTGCCTAGCCCACTCCAAACACTCAGACAGGCCACTGGGCTCTGGTATTTTTTTCAGAGCCCCTGCAGACCCCAGCAGGCAGCCTGGAGTGAGAAGCAGCAAGATTTCAGGAGTCTCCCGTCAGCTATCTGTAAACCAGGTTATAGCACCTTCTTAATCAAGGGAAATCCTGCTCTTTCCTCCCCCAGGTCACCTGCATTCCAGGCTACGCATGCCACTGCACAACAAATCCTCAGGCACCCTCCAGCACACAGTCTTCTGGAGGTGGACCCCAGAGCAAGCCTAGCCTCTTGTGGATGGGGAGCCTTCCATTGTCACCAGGGTCTATGACCTGACGTCAGCAAGTAGCCTCTCTCTCTTCCTTTGGCTACAAATCTGCTGAGTGTCTTCAACTGCATTGCTAGCGAGAGATAAGACAGAGCAGGGAACCTGGGCAGCATCTGTGACTTACTGACATTTCCTTGGCACAGGTACTCCTCATCTGCACAACCTCCTCTCCCCTGTGCAGCAACATCTGGCAGAAGGACCATCAGGGTCCCCATCACGAGGTGCCCACAACTGGCTTCCCCTTCCTGACCCCATCCTCCCTCCACAGTGACCCTGGGCTTACATCTCCCTCAAGTGACAGTAGAGACACTGTCAAGCTGTCCTGTGTTGTGCCTTCTGCCTGCTGTCTAGGATCCAGGCCCCCTGTGTGGCTAAGCCCACCTGCATGCTCCTGCAGCCTCAATTGCTGGCTTCCCAGCAGGGGACCCATCCCTGATAAGCTCCTTACCCATCTGATTCTGTGTCTGCTCTGACAGCCTCTCTCCACCTGCTGAATTCGACAGCACCACACAGTGGACTGCCTGATGTACCATGCTGCTCAACAATCTTGGCCATGCATGGGTCACTCCCTCCTTCTCCTGCTCTTCTAGCCACCTCAAGTCCCTCCTCACCAAAAACCCAGGCCATTGCTTCTTCCCAGCTCCTAGCCAGCACTCACTCCAAGGAGCTGCCTGTCATTGGCTAGGCCATTCAGGTTTCTCCCTCCTGCATTCAGGTACCCAGTGATACAGGGCTAGGGAAGGGCAGGTGGTGTGACTTG
Organism: Carlito syrichta; assembly: GCF_000164805.1. NCBI lineage: Eukaryota > Metazoa > Chordata > Mammalia > Primates > Tarsiidae > Carlito > Carlito syrichta. Next base: position 130,957 of record NW_007233385.1, on the reverse strand, counting down.
GGCAGTTCCTGGGTGTATAAACCACTCCCCTGGACATGAGTCAGGTGGGACCTCCCTGCAGTCACCTCCAGGGGCCACATGGAGGGGCTGAGTCTCCACCCTGAACTCCCAGAGCAGCCCACAGAGCCCAAGGTCCTGGGGTGGGAGGTGGGGTTCTAGGGAGAACAGACCTCTAAACAGTCGTTCTGAGTCAAGGTTGAGTGGACAAGGGGCTGCCTGGGCTGACTCCAGTAAATACAGACTTTCTAAAACTGAGAAAGGACTCTTTGTGACCAGTCTGCCTGGCTGACATGCCCAAATGACTGGCCAGAGCTCTGTGTCACACCAAGCCATCCGCCAAGACAATGGGGACCAAGATGCAAATTCTCCGAGGGGTCTCTCCTTACTCCCTTGGCTCCCGCTCCCTCCCTGGGGTGAGGGGCTTGCCTGGAAGACGTGGAAGCCAATGGGGTGAAATTCGCTGTTGCTGAGCCGGCAGTGCTGATGCAGGGTGAGGCGCACGCAGCGGGGACCAGGACCCTCGGGGACCGAGAAGGGGAGGCAGGGGTTGGTGGGGTAGGAGGCAAAGTTCCTGCTGCCCCCAGCGGTCTGGCCAGCTCTCCAGGAGCCCCGCAGCTGCACGATCCCCCACTCCCCAGTGGGCACGGCTGCCCCAGGGGCGACGCTCTTGGCCACTGCCCTGACGGCACTGTTGGGAGAGACAAGGACGGGAAGGCACTGGAGGTGGGTTTGGGGTGTGAATCATGGCATGAGCACCCACCAACCCTGGAGAGGAACTGCTCGAATTTTGCTCTGAAGGGCCCTTGCTGCAGCCTCCAAAAGCAAACAGCCCGTATCGGCTCCTCACCTCAGGGAGACTCTCCCGGTAGAGAAGACTCGGAGCAGGAACTGCCCAGACACGTCCTTCAGGAAGGTGCTAGGGACAGCCAGGTAGTAGCCCGGCGAGAGCTCACAGTGTAGATGGACCTCTCGGTCGTACGCGTGGCACACGGTGCCAGCCACGGGGGGCGTGGACAGGACTCTAGGCAGGCTGACCCGCCGCTTCTCCACCTGTAAGCATGCAGGCAGGAGGTTCAGTGGAGAGGGGAGGCCTGTGGCAAACACCCTGGCCTCAATAGATAAAAGTGCCAAGGCCTGTCAGTCTTGCTCGCCCTCAGGGGTCAGCTGGAAATGCCCACAAATGCAGGGCTTCCCCAGCCCTGGGGCCCATGTCTGTCCCAGTGTGAGCCTACAAGTCCTGCAGAGGAAGAAAATAACCTACAAGTCCTCCTGTGCAGCAAGATACATCCACATAGGGCTGGGCCCACTAAGAAACCACCTCTTTTGCAAGAGGAAAGGAACATAATGTAGGCCACACCCACAAAGGGACTGGGAACAATTTGGTGTGAGCTATCACACCCTATCAAGATACACAAGTCCATGAGCAAGTAGGCAACACACTCTTGACAGGACCACACAGGCCCTGCTTGCTAACGTCTCCTTCAGTTCTTCCAGGAAACAGCACTCTTTACAAACTAGTTGCTGAGCAAGTGACAGACTGGGCCTCAAAGCAATCTCATGAGATCAGTGTCAGGATCCCCATGTTGCAGCAGAAGAGACTGAGGGAGGAAGGCAGAGGTCACATAGCAGTAGCAGAGCTGGGGTTTAGCCCTGGTGGCTTCTACTCTCCCTGCTTTAGAAAGGCATGGCACAGCCAGGAGCCAATGGGCCAGGCCCTTCTGTTGGCCTCTGCCCTGGCTGCAGCTGCTTTATTTCCTTTTGCCATCAGAGCACTCAAGACAGACAGAGGAAGCCCAACCATGTAGATGCAGGTCAGAGCACCAGCAGGTGTTTGAACCCCATGAGGCAGCCAGAGGAAATGGGAGATGGATGGGACCCTTGGCAGAGCTGCATGTGTCCTGGTGGGATCATTTCTGGAACCCAGACCTCTACGAGCCCCTACACCACCAGGCAAGGAGCCAGGTAGTGCTGAGTTACCTTCCAGATGTGCAGGCCCACAGCCTGGTAGTCCTTGCCCTGGAAGCTTGCTGGGCTCCATGAGGTCTGGTTGTCGCCTACCAGTGCCTGGGTCCGGCCTGCCCAGTCCGCCATGTGCATCCTGGGTCTCTGCAGGACGGCAACGTACACCTCGCTTGGTTCTGAGACCCGCAGCCAGAATTTGGGGTTGCTGGGAAAGCCGCTGTTGTTCCGGCAGCCTCCTGCCGATTGCCCCTTGACCCACGCCCCAGGCAGTGCCCGGGTGTGGCAGAGCACCTTTTCTAGTACGAGAACAACCATGCATCAGCCTTAAGAAGGGGCGCCACAGTGCTTCCCACTATCCTGACAAGCTGAGGCAGGGTCTGAAGATCGCTACGGTCACCTGGAAAACCAGCACCTCCCAAGAGCCCACCTTCCTCCCACCTCCTCCAGACCCCTGGGATGAGGAGGAAATGGAACAATTTTCCACAGTAGAGAAGCAACAAGGGCTTGGGCAAGGGTGCGCCCAGCGTCACCCACAGTGGAACTTGGGCTACCTCCTCAGTGTTCTCACCTCAGCAGGTAGAGTAGCTCCCAACACAGCCCCTCAGGGTGTTACCTGTGTAGAGACTCTGCAGGTGGCCGGCCTCTGTGACTGGGTAGCCAATGGTGACCTCATCAAACTCCCTGAGGAACTCTTCCTCCTCCACCCAGAACTCCCCTTCCTGGAGCTGGGACAGGAGTTCAGCTGCTTCTGCTGCATCTACCTGGCTCCACCCCTCACCCCTGGAAGAAACCTTATTTCAGCAAAAGTCTCTCTCAAGAGCTGCCAGCATCAACTGACAGGCAGGGTGGGAGAGAACCTGGAGGGGCCCGAGAGCTCTGGGTTCCTGTGTACCCTTGATGGCCTGGCTCCACAACCCTCTCCCATGCTCAGAGGAGCATTTCAGTGCTAGGCCTTCTGAGCAGCAGGCACCCATCAGAGCCCTTCTTCTCCCTCAAGAGGTGCTTCTTGCCTCTGAATGTGTCTTCCCAGGGCTGCTCCTCCAGAGCTCAGAATGACGTCTTGGATGAAACCCCAGGGCCAAGGGCCACTTTGGACCCAGGCTTCATGAAGACTATATGGGACAAAGACAGAGGCATGGGGGCCCACAAGCAGGTGCTAAGTGAGCCTTGCTGGAAACATCCAAGTACTGTCCTGACAGCTAGAAGTGACCAGGGCATAGATCAGATGGGCTCTGAGGAATGTTCAGAACAGAACATGTAGACATGTACAGTCTCAGGCCAGGCACAGTGGCTCACACCTATAATTCCAGTACTCTGGAAGGCTGAGGCAGGAGACTTGCTTGAGCCCAGGAATTCGAGAGTCGCCTGGGCAACATAACAAAACCCTGTCTCTATAAAAAATTTAAAAAAGAAAAAATAGACATATATAGTGTCAACAGGCCCTCTTCCCAACAGCAGCAAGGCCCGGCCCTTGCACTCACCCCTCTCTCCAGAGCCCCTGCCAGCACCGCCGACCCCAGGGGTTATGAATCCGCAGCAGCAGGATGCCCTGGCCGGTAGGACTCTGGAGCTCCCGGAGATCCGAGACAATGAAGGCATGAAACTCCCCCAGCTCCCTGGCACCTGCGTGAGGAACAGCTCAGGCACCAGCAAGATGCATTATGAAGCCCACATACTGACAAGGACGCACAGGTCTCTGTCTCCTTACCCAGAAGATACTCCAGCCAAGCTTTGGCTCCATAGGAGGCCCCGGGTCATCATGGACCATAGGAACTCCTTTCCTAACAAGCACAGGCCAGTCAGCTCAGAGGTGTCCTTACAGAACATACTGAGACATGGTGATGGCCAAGATCTGGACCCTTGCTCAGTTGCCACCAGGTCTGGTGCTGGGCAAGTCATCCCTCTCTCTGGGGCCCAGTTGTCACCTATACACATCTGTGCAAGATCTGGCACAGGGCCAGTTCTCAAACATGCCACTACTATTACTGTGATTGATGCATCTGCAACTGCAAAGAAGCAAGAGAACTCTCCTCTAGGCAAAGCCAGCTGGAGGCAGGAGACATTTGGAGAGCGCTCCCACTAGAAATGCCCAGGAGCACGCAAGGTCCAGAGGGGGACGGCTCCACTTGGCCAGAGACCTTGAGACAGATGGATGCAGAAATAGGAGTACAAACAGAGAGGAGCACCATATCCATGGAGCCCAGTGGCCCAGAAGGAAGAAAAAGACTCCTGCAAGGACTTCAGTGCTTCAATTAGAAGAACACGGCCCAGTGCCATGTTAGCAGAATCCAGTGCACTTACAGTGCCAGCAGTCATATCTCTGCCTGGGAGCTTTCTCTAAAGACTGAACTGCCAGGGATTAGCCCTACCTCACGCTGGGAGGGAGCAGTTTGAAACCAAGAGGTCCCACAGAGCTGATGTTTAATATGCTGGAGCCCTCACTTCCAGGAGGGAGGCTCTGAGGCCCATGTCCTACACCGTGTCTCAGTGAGTCTGGCAGGAAGCACACGCCCTCCGGGCTTCTGGCCCCTCCCAATGTGCTCCTAAATCCTATCACACGGTCTCCCTGAGTGAGACCCAGACCAGGGCCTACACCAACCTTCACACACATGCTGGGCAGTGTGACTGTCAACAGGTTTTGATTCATTTTGATATTCATATTCTTTGACCAAAATTATAAAAATAATCCTAAAATTAAAAAATTATACATAAAGATGTTCACAGCAATATTATTTATAATCATATAACATCAGAAAGACCTTAAATATCTAACATCAGGGAAGGATTAAGAAGACAACGGCAGGCTGGGTGCAGTGGCTCACGTCTGTAATCCCAGCAATTTGGGAGGCCAAAGCAGGAGGATCACTTGAGGCTAGGTGTTTGAGACCAGCCAAGACAATATAATGAGACCTCAATACTACAAAAAAATAAAAAATAAAAAAAAATTAGCCAGGAGTAGTGGCAAGCATTTGTAGTCCCAGCTACTTGGGGAGGTTGAGGATGGAGGATCACCTGAGCCCAGGAGGTAGAGGTTGCGATGAGCTGTGATTGTGCCACAGTCCTCTGGCCTGGGTGACAGAGTGAGACTCAAAAAAAAAAGAAAGAAAGAAAATGGCAAACCCACTAATGAAGTAAAATGCTGACAAAACTTACATAATAACATTAAAATAAGAGAATGTAAAATGCCTATGTTTATGAAAAAATGAAGAAAGTGCACTAGAAAGTCACATGCGGTTATAGTCAAGCGATTTTTCTTTCTTTTCCTGTAAACAAACTTTCTTTAATGAGCATACATCTCACTACAATTAAAGTGGGTTTTGGTTGAGCCAGCTTGCCAGCTGGCCAAGAATGGCACATACAATGGGCTTCAACTTGGGCAACTTGCCTCCTAGAACACCTCTGCGTGACAGTGACCACCACATAGGTTCCTTCTTCATGACAGCTGAAAGGATTGGTCAAGGGAAAGAAGGATCACCTCCCTCTGCAGAAGGAGGACAGTAGGGAAAGTCACAAACCCAGGACACTACCCTTGAGGACAAATTTCCATTTTCCTACTTAGTCCTAACAGGGCTAAATAGTTACATAAAAAGTTACTGTGTGCCTGAGGCCAGTCTGTGAGGGGCAGACGTCCTGCAGCCTCACCATGCTGGCCACAGGCCTTACCTGCTCTGGGGCTGAGCACCGAGCAGCTGATCGAACACCGGTCCTTCAGGTGGAGTAGCTGCCGACAAGTCCTGCGCTCCAAGCTGCCAGGTGGGCTCTGCTGGTCACTGGCTGCTGCCAAGTCCTTCAGATTCCACCTTTCTGCCAAGCCACCGGTTAGGTCCACCAGGGCATCTGCCACCTGACCTGCCCACAGGTGTTCATAGGACCCGTAGACCCTAGGGCACACAATCACAATGGAGTGGGCTTCTGGCACTGGCATGGCTGCCTGCCACACTCCTGTTCCTGCGCCTACAACACTCATAAATCATCTGATCCACACTTCCACTGTGCCTCTTTATTCCCCTCTTTGTCTTCTACCTTGTCTTCACCAAGTCTAGATTTGGCCTCATCTTCAAACGCCTTCGTTCAGTGTCCCATGAATACCCTGATGTTCTCTGCCCACATTCAGATCCTTTTGTGGCTCTAATGTGGACACGGGTTTATGGTAGGTCAGTGCAAAGGCTATGAAAGCCCATGCCCCTATCTTTTGAGCTCAAATTAGCCCAAGGGATGGAGGGACTCACTGAACACTGATATCACCAGCCAGCCTTCCTAAATCTCTCTGCTCACATGCCTATCTAATTGGCTCAGCCTCCCTTAGCAAGAGGCATTCTAAGAGGAAGATTACTCAATTAAGGCTCATGGTAAAGTCTTGGTCTCTGAGTCAGGTTCACAATAACCAAGTGCTGGTGGACCTGGGTGGCCTAGTTCCTCCCCAATTTTGAACATTCGAGACACCATCTCTCCTGAATGTTCAAAAAGAAATACACAAAAGCATATTATTTCTTGTTGGCTGTAAGAAAACTAAAAGGAAGACGACGCACATCCTCTCCTTGTGGAAGTGATGACTCCATGCTCAACTTTGAAATGAAAGAAGGAAAAAGAGGCGGCAGGGGAAGGGGATGAACCACAGGTCCAAGGGCAGAATTTCTGCAACTGACCAGCCCCTCAACAAAACGGGCTGCCAGACCCCAGAACCGAAAAGGGTTCTGCAGCCAAAGCAAGTAGAGCTGCACCTTCCAGGGCAGCCCTTTGGCCCCAGCACACGTACTTGGCGTAGACCTTCTCCAGTAAAGGAAGCCAGAACACATCCTCCCTCTGGCAGCGGGAAAAGCACAGTCTCCCTGCAAGGCATGGCAGGCGGTCATCTGTGGTCACCTCCACCCAGTGTCCAAATTGCCAAATGCGACAGGTGAAGGAGCCCCGGTACTCCTGGTCGGACCAGCTCGGCTGTCCCGGAGGAATGACCTTACATGCAGAAGGAAGCAAAAGAAGACAGTGAGAAACAAGTGTCACCCTGTGCTCTTTAAGGCATTCTAACCACAGCACAACAACAACTGACCCCCTCCACAGGCACTGGCTGTTTGCAAAGAACTCTATTCCACACCTAGATGCCAGAACTCATGCAAAGCTCAATCACTGGATGCAAACTTAACAGATCTTTCATTCAAATATTTTAGGACCACACTGAGGAAGCCAAGTGTCCCTATATGTGTTCTACTGTCCTAACTAAGCATCTGACCTGAATCTAAAACACATGTGACTTTCAAGAGCATGAGTGACCCAATTCTCAACAAAGCCAGTTGTAAACAACATGTCACCAGGGAACAGCAGTCCCCTCTTGCTGCTGGGGGCCTGACGACCCACATATGCGGCCAGCACCCATTGCTGGGCTTCTTCAGGGGTTAGTGTTCTGATCCAGCACTAGGAGAGAATCCAGGCTTCACACCAGGCAGACTTGGTGTGGTCTTGGCTCTGCTGCTTATTAGCCAGAAACACGATGACAGTGGCTTTACCATCCTCACTTATTAAAAGGGTCAAAGCTGGCAAGGCTGTGAGACAGAGTCAGCAACTGTGACATGCTTAACATGGGGCCTGGGACATGAGCAAAACTCTGAACAAGGTCACCACTGTCAATGCTGTTGCATTAATCAGTAATACTTAGCAATGAGCCAAGCATAAAACAGTGAACATTCCTAGGTAAGGAAAATCAGAGACATTCTCTGCCTGTGGTATCTGCCTAACTTCAGAAACAGTTTTTTTTCTTTTTGTCTTGTTTTGTTTTTAGAGATGAGTTCTTGCCAAGTTGCCCAGGCTCGTCTCGAACCCCTGGGCTCAGGCAATTCTCTCGCCTCTGCCTCCCAAAGTGCAGGGATTACAGGCTTGAGCCACCATACCCTCTAGAAACAGTTTTAATAACCTTTTGCAAATTTATATTCAAAACTTACCAAAAAAATCAGCTAGCTTAGGAAACATTCCAAACCAGGGACAGAGGCTCCCTCAGCAGTCCTGTCCTCTGGACTGGTGCATTTGTCTCTTTATTCCTAATGTGTGGCTCTGAGGTCATGGAGAGCCTGGGGCTCAGAAGAGCACTGAACAGGGCAGACACCTCCCTGATGGCAGCCCTCCTGCAGGGGAGGAACAGTCCTTAGTCTCTGCCTAGGAACCCTCATACTTTCCCCTAGCCATCCTGGGCAGTCATGGCAGAGGTACCCACACAGCAGGAGACCCGCTGAAGCAAGGTTCTGCTTTGGGAAGAGTTCCAGGTATGTGGCAGGCAGGTGGACACATGCAGCAGAGAAACTGGCACCATCACCAATATGGGCAAGGAGGCAATTCCACACCTGGTCCAGGAGGTTCCTGCTCTTCTGCAGCGCAGCACACGCACACAAGAACCAGCAATCCCCCAGCAGCCCTTGCTTCACCTGTCCTTCCCATGGGTTATCTGGAAACAGCCGGGGCGAGGCACAAATTTCCTGAAAGAAAGAAAATTATCCAGAGTCAGATCATGTCTGATGGTTCATGTTTCAAACTAAGAACTCAAGGATCTAGGTGAAGGGGGTTGAAGAGGAGATTCTGATCATCAATGTTGCCAAAAAGGGGACAGGAAACAGCTGTCTTCTTACAGCCAGTGTCCTTCAACACCTCCTGGCTTCAGATACACCTGTGAAGCTTGGATTCTGGGATGTCCATCTCTGGCTATCTTCCTTATTGGCAAAATAAGATTTCACCATGTCCCTTCTCGAAGCAGCTAAGTGTTGGTTTAGAAAATAGTGTTACTTTAAATTCAGGATGGCAATTCTCAAATGAGTCCTCCATTCTGCTGGGAAGCCTGTTTCTCTAGAAGCCTCCATGTCCAATATCTCCAGACTATTTTATACCTTCTGCTTTTTCCCAATCATCTCAAAATATCCATGCCCCCCTTGCCCATGCCCCTTTGAGCTGCTCACTTTATCTCCTGCTTCACCAGAACCCACTGAGCCTGACCCCCTCTCCTGCTCTCCTGTTGCCTCATAGCCTGGACTCCTCCCACGATTCCTCTCCTACCACCTAGAGCAGAATCCACCAGCATAAAGACAGGAGACATGTTCTTTAGGATACTATCCCTTGGCACCATATTTGCCCTCAGGTTTCCCCTCATTGACAACATTCTCAAAAGAGCTGCCATCTCTACCTCCTCTCTCCCATTCACTTTCAACACAGGTCCCTCTAGCTTCCGAGCCAATCACGCTCCCCAAACTCCCTATATCAAAGACACTTCCATGTTGTTAAATCCATTGGGCATGTCTCTGTCCTTGTCTTTCCAGCTACTCAGCAACATTCAGAAAAGCTGGCCATCCCATGCCCTTAAAGTGGTTCCTCTTGGCTTCCACAGTGCCACATGCTCCTGGGTGTTTTCTCACCTCACCGCCTGCTGTTTCTGGAGTCTACCTGTCAGGCCACCTGCCTGACCCCAAGAAATGTTAGTATTCCTCAAGGCTCAGTCCTAAGCCCCCCTTCTTCTTTACTAGTGATTACCGCTGAGACACCTTTCTAGGACCTGCACTATAAACCATCTAGTACGTATCAATTCCCAGATGAAAGCCCCTAGCCATCTTCCTTAGCTCCCAACTTTCATATCTACCTGCCCACCTGACAGCTCCACCTGTACATGTGAGGGCAAAGCCCAACTCTAGGTCACTCCCACGCCCTACCTGGGACCATCATCCACCCACCTGTTCAGGCCAGAAACCTAGAAGGCATGCTTGATTCCTCTGCTAACCTCATCCTCTATTTCAATCAGTCACTAAGGACTATCAATCCCCCCTCCAAAGTTTTTCTCAAATCCATGACTCCAAATCCATCTCCTAATTGCTGTCACACTAATCGGAGTCCCCTTCAACTTTCTCCAGGACCACTGTGTGGCCCGCTTGCATTTACTGTTTCCCACCTGGGAGCAAGAGTGAGCTTCTTAAATCATAAGTCCAAAAGAAACACTCCTCTCCTAAAAACCTTCTACTGGTCTCTAACTGCACCTAAAAATCAATGTTTTAATAAAATAAAACCCAGATTCCAGTGAAATGGCCTGTAAGGCTCTTCATGCTCTGACCCCTTGCCTCCATCCAGGCCCTTCTTTGTTGCTCAAGGAAACCAGGAGGCCTGTCAAAGCCACTTCAGTCACCAGAGCCAAGAAGTTCCAGTTCAGTTCAAGTCAGTTGTGTCCACTAAGACCATGTCCACTTAGGGCAGTCTTATTTATATCTGAAAATATCAACATAGCACTAGGCCAGAAAATCCCTCAGAGTGGCTATTTTTCAGTGTTTACAACTGGAAGTGCATGTGCACGAAGTTCAAAACTGACATTCTACCACAACTTTGTTTTGTGGGCTCAGTCTGGTCATTCCAGAAGAGCACGAGAGACCCTCACTGCCTGGAGGAGTAGACGCAGATAAGCACAAGAAACGAGAGGGGGCCGCTGTGGCCAGAACCGGCATGCAGACTAGAAGGCAGGTGTGGTCAGACGCTCTTCAGAGCAGAAGCAAGGAAGTGGAGCTGGGCTTGTGTCTCTGTTAAGACGTCTCCCTCGTTGTGCCTAGATTCTCCCGGACCAGAGCTCTCGCAGGTGGGGGCCACGATCTCGTCTCGAATCCTTTAGGGTTTGCCTGGAGTCTTGCTCGTTCTGAACGGGCTTGAGAAGGGGACACGGAAGAGGGGTGCCTAGGAGCCTACTTCCGAGGGTAACAACAGCAGGTCCCACGTCCGGAGCGACTCCGGCCGCCCGCTCCCCCTCGCCCTGCCCCCCGCAGTCTGGCGAGGGGCAGCATCTTAAGAAGCCAGAAACAGCGTCCGCGGTACCCCGTCCTACCCCACCTGGGGCCGCCTCCACGTGATGTCCTCCCGGAACTGGGCCAGCGGTGTGGACAAGTTGAAGAAAAGCGAGGAATCCGAGGCGGGGAAGGTGGTGTCCCGGAAGAGCTCCCTCGCCGGCACGGGCGACCCGCCCCGGCCTGCCCGCATCTTCGGTGTCCCAGGATCCCATCTGCAGCCCGTGGACTCCGGGTCGCAGCCCCGGAGGGAGGGTGCGTCATTCACCGCCCTCCCCCAGGTCCCTTACCCCACTCAGCCCTTCCTCCCGGCAGGACCCGCAGATACTAATCAGGCCAGGGCGCCTGCCGGCTTCGTCGCCCCGGTAACCACCCTGCAGCCAACCAGGCGCGTCACTCCGGGTCACATGACACAGCGGCCCACTCGCACTCGAGCTTTGGGAAGTGCGCGCCGGACTTCCGAATCCCAGGAGACAGGGCTCGCGAGTTCGGCTCTCGCGCGGCCGTGCTGTCAACCCCGCTGTATTTTTTTCTTTCGGGGCCGGTGGGACCCGGAGCTGTCCCGGCCAGGGCTTATACCCAGAGTCCCAGTGGGCATTGTATTCTCGAGACGGTGCGGCTCGGGCCGAGGCGTGGGGGGTGTTGGGCTTGCAGGCTCTTGGAGCTGCAGGGACTTGAGAGGCAGCCTCGGCGGAAGTCGCTCTGCCGACTACAGGTCCCAGCATGCAGCGCTGCTCCTAGAATGTGTCCTCCTTCCTACTTCTGTCCGCCCCTTGGCCTGAGCCGCCCGTGGCGGCTGGTTGCTGGGAGAAACTCGCTTGGGAAGGCGAGATGCGAGCTGCCACGGCTAGCGCTAGTGCCTGCCACTGTTGTGGTTGCGTTTAGGGGTCCTGGGGAATGGAACGGTTCCGAGGGAGGGACCTGAGGTAGCGGCGTCGCCAGGGTTGGGCCTTCCCAGGCCTAGGCTTTGTCTCCAAGCATTTGTGGGGCGAACGCTCTGGATCCCACCCCGGGGCAGGGGTGAGGCCAGAGCATTCCGCTGAGCATTCTCCTGTCCCCAGATGGCCAAGTCTGGACCTGGTGACTGGACAGTGACATTCCGGACTCACAGTTCATGGCCACTCAGTCCTGGGGAGGTGAGGACAGTGACAGTAATCTCCGGACCTGCTCGAGGAGTCACCCTTTCTGCAGGAGCCTATCCTTCCTTCCCGGGAAGGAAGGCGGCCAGCCAGAGATTTGTTCTCTGCCTGCCCCTCCATGCCTGCTTCACTGAGCTTGGAACATTTACAGAGGGCCGGGCAGGGAAGGAGAAGGGAACCTCAACTCTTCTAATTACAGCTATTTGCCACCTGTTAGAGCTTCTCAGATTGTGCCTTTTTAGGCCACTTTTACCCAGTAGTGGTATATGAAGAATGATAAACTTGAAGTCGGTTTTTGCAGCTAGAAGAGAAAGGTCCCTACTTTTGGAAGGGAAATGGAACCTGGTTCAGGAGTCCCAGTTTTGTGTGTGGGTTGCATCTCCTCCCTCTGAGAAGCCAGACAGGGACTGCATGGGAAGCTGTTATTCAGGTGTCATAATGCTGGGCTAGTTTGATTCCCAACAGACCCAACCTCATTTTCAGGACCCAGGGTACTCCTTACTGTGGTTCTAGAAAAGAGCGTGACCACATCGCCCAACACCTCTCTGGGATGCTTCATGCCCACTCAGCACCCTCATGGTGCAGTCTCTTCCAGAAGTTGTTTCTGACTTGGTAGGCAGGTGACTGTACCACAACTGAAAGGAATCAAGAAGAGCCTGGGCTCTGCTTCACCTAGAGATCCTGGAAGAGAAAGAAACTCATTTTGCCCAGGTAGCACATATGGGTGGGTAGTAGAGCAGGGGTAACCCAGGATCCAGACTTTCCTTGGGGGCCTTTGCCGTGCCACTTGCCCAGGCTGCCAGGATCTGGAGAGGCAGCAACTTCCTGGTCACAGCCATGTCCAGGGCTGAGCCTATGTCCAGAGACAGATCTCTAGGATCTGGAAGAGACCAAGAGATGATTGGTATCGGGTAGGCAGCAGTCCAAGCCTACAGGGGCAAGTGAATGACCAGCACAGCTAGTGCTTCAGTCAGGGATGGCACAGTGCAGGCCTGTATTGACCTGCCCCCACCATTTTCCCATAGTATGATTTGGATGTGGTCTGTCCCCACCAAGACTGTTGAAGTTTGATCCCCAATGTGGCAGTATTGGGAGGTGGCACCTAGTGGGAGGAGTTTGGGTAATGGGGACAGATCCTTCATGAATACATTGGTGGCCTGTGTTGGGGGTGCTGGAGTGAGTTCTCTCAAGAGTGGGTTGTTAACCAGTAAGGCTTCCTTGGTTTCTCTCTCTTGCTTCCTCTCACCATGTAACCATGTGATCTCTTCCCGTCCAGTTTCCACCATGGGTTGATGCAACGTGAGACCCTCATCAGATGCAGCTGTTCAGTTTTGAACTTTCCACCACAATTGTGAGCCAAATAACCTCTTTTCTTTATAAATTACCCAGTTTCTGATATTCTGTTACAGCAACACAAAACAGACTAAGACACCCCATGTGCCCTCTGGTCCTATCTCAGCCATTTCGGGCAGCATTCCCCTCACCCTTCTGGGCTCATCCCCAGTCCTGCACATAGTGGGTCTTCTGGCTCCTGAGATATCAGTAGGGTTTGTAAGCAGCTTGGATTGGTGAGATAAGAAGGGGTTCTGGAGGCAGCTGGTACATGACCCCAGTCTCCTCAGCTGTGGGCTCTTAGACTCAGGTACTGTAGTTAAATTTAGTTAGGGCCCTCAATGCAAGGAAGGAACACCATCCCCATAGTGCAACATTTGAAGGTTACAGGAAGATAGGGTCCTGCAAGCAGGACTAGTTCTCCTGGTGACCCCACTTCCATTCATTAGACTCTGAAACACATTTAACCACTTCCTTCCCGAGTTTATGGATGTTAATGGGTTCCATGGACTCAGCCTTGCCTGCTTCCTCCCTTTCTGCTGCCCCACTTGTTTTGCCTGGATGACTATCCTAGTTTTTCAAGGGAATGCTCCCTAACTTCCTTGGCTGGGAGGGAGGTTTCTTCTGAGCCTTACATTTCCATTTGTACAGAAGACAATACTTAGGCACTTCTCTGTGCTGGTGATTGCATTCTCATGGAGATACAAAGATTAAAAATTAGAGTTTGTCCACAAATTGCCTAGAGTTAGCAAAGATTGCCCTTCATGGAATTGTCGCAAATAGGGAAGAGTGGGGGTGGGGTTCTTCTGCTCTTTCCCAGCCTGGAGGTTCCAGCTGAAAGAATCTTCCCAGGCAGGGCTGGAGCAAGAATTAACTCAGTCTTAACTGCAACCCATGCTCAGTTCTCCAAGAAGAGTGAAGAGGGTTACATCTGGGGCATCCCCTGAGGGCTCAAAACGGCCATCCTCATTTGAAACGTGTTGAGACACTGAGTATGTGTGTTTCTTACACATCCCAGAGGTAGCTATGCCTGTCTTGTCTTACCAGTGTAAACTTGAGCTTCAAAGGGAAGAGGTGGCAGCTCAGGACCACACAGCTGTAGGTAGGACACAGCAGCTCTTTGGAGCGGGGCAGCCAGTGTAAAACCAGGCCAACCACTGCTCACTGCTCACTTCAGCGGGAGAAATGAATGGTTTGCTGATGATATTTCAGCTAAAGCTTTGTGGGGTTTTTTCCCAATATAAATAAAATACATGCTCCTTATAGGAATTTTTGTCCTGTTGGTCCCCAATGGGCATGTGTATGTTAATTGTATTATGAACATTATGCAGATAATTCCTACAGTTGTCTTTAGTCTTCTGAGGTGAGCATATTTCTGATGTGGGCTATTTTCTGCATTGTGGGTGTTGTATTCCCTTCACACTGTGGAATTTTTTTTTCTCTTTGCTCATTCATTTTGAACAAGGAGAGGTTTATCTGGGCTGGCTGGGTGGGCAGGGGATAGTGATCGCCTTTGCGCTCTGCCCATGCCTATTTAAAACCTTGCTCAGATCCCATGCTGAACCTAGTGACTCTGCAGACATCCTTGCCAAGCTCCACATTTAGCTGACATTTCCCTGCTCTTGGGCTTCTTTTTTTTTTTTTCAGTTGGAGTCTCACTGTCGCCCAGACTGGAGTGCAATGGCCACTCCCGGCCACCGCAGCCTCGACCTGCTGGGCTCCGGCGATCCTTCCGCCTCAGCCTTCCAGTAGCTGGAACTACAGGCTCACGCTACCATGCCCGGCTAATTTTTTTGATTTATTGTAGAGATGAGGTCTTGCCTGCCCAGGCAGGTCTCGAACCTATGGGCTCAGGCAATCCACTCATCTCAGCCTCCCTAAGGCGCAGGATTACAGGCTGAGCCACCAAGCCCGGCTTCTCTTGGGCTTCTTTTCTCCTACTGTCTGACCCGGTGACTATTCAGAGAGAAAATGAAAAAAGAAAAAAAGGAAAAAGTCTTAACAGCGAACATCTGATTCCTTAGTAAAAGAACAATCTTGTTAAAGTAGACAGGTTGTTAGGTATCACCTCCAAAAATGTTAGGTCAGACCTGCCAGGGTGTGTGTCTGAAATCCGGTGCTACGTGAAAGATGCAAAGAATTGCACAGAAGTTAGACTGGAAAATACAGTATATTTTTTTGTTTGTTTCGTTTTGTTTTTTGAGTTGGAGTCTCGCTCCATCACCGAGGCTGGAATGCAGTGGCAAGCTCACAACCACCCCAGTGTCAACTTGCTGGGCTCAGGTGAATCTTCTGCCTCAGCCTTCCAAGTAGCCAGAATTACAGGCACACAGTACCATGCCCGGCTAATTTCTTATTTATTGTAGAGAGTTCTCACCATGTTGCCTGGGCTGGTCTTGAACCCATGGGCGCAGGCAATCTACCCTCCTCAGCCTCCCAAAGTGCTGGGATTACAGGCTGAGCCACCGAGCCCGGCCTCCCTGGTTTATTCAGAAAGTAAATTAGAGAGAGAGAGAGGGAGAGAGAGAAAGAGAGAGAGAGGAGATTCACCTCCCCAAGGTGAAGCTAGAAAATATGGTGACCATAGTTCAAGGAGCCACATGGTCAGAACACAGCTTAGCAAAGCAATGGCAAATAGAATAGCTGCTTAAAGTTGAATACTTTTAAACCTTCCCTTTTATGGGGGGCAGGTCTTAAGGTGATTGGGTGGTAGTCTTTTTCCATGTCATCACAAAGTAGACAGGTAAGCGCAGGTGCTGACATCAGGTGATGGACAGCAGGCAGGTTAGCCACATGACAGTTGTCATGGTGATGGGGTCTGTGTCACCAAGGATTGATTAGGTTAACTTGGGTCTTATGGGTAGAGGCAAATACTTGAAATAGAAATGCTAATTAAAACAAGCTGGGGAGGGGGTTCTAAAACAATTATCAATTGCCACCTCTGAGAAACTGATTTTGTCCTTAGCTAGTGATTAGAGGGTAAATTAAAGTGAATTGCTAGAAAAATATAACCAAGCTAAGCAATGATAAAATGACTGCTCATTGGGTGAACTGACTCCATGTTATGTCCTTTCGAGGATAAACACCTTATTGGGTGCTCGCTGCCTCAGGCAGCTTAGCCTGCAGTGTGGGAAGGTACAATGGGGAGAGAAGAAAGGTAAGGGGCAGAGGAAGGAGACAGGAAATGAGGCTGGCTGGGGTGAAAGGTCATGTAAAAGTCCCTGGAGTATGGAATGAAAGACATGTTGAGAATGTGGATGCCTTGATTGATTTGAACTTCTTTGTCTCTCCATAACCCCTAAGTCTGAAGTATTATCTACTACTTAACTTTTCCCTTATATGCTCCCTTTTAAAAATTGCTGTCTTTTGGAGCATTGTCTTGACATTCCAGCCCATGAATCCCCTCTTCGTTGTGACCATTTGTCTCGGTTTACTTTGCGTTGCTATAACAGAATACAAACTGGGTAATTTATAAAGAAAAAAAATGTATTGCTTGCAGTTCTGGAGGCTGGGAAGTCCAAGGCTGAGGGGACTGCATCTTGTGAGTGCCTCCTTGCTGTGTCATCCCATGGCAGAAGATGGAAGGGCAAGATAACAGAAGAGAGAGAAGACTGAACTCAACATTATATGACAACCCACACTGGCGATAATGAACTCACTCCCACAATAATGACATTAATCCATTCATTCAAAAGTGCAGAATCCTTGTGACCTAATCATCTCTCACAGGTCCTACCTTCTAACACTGTCACAGGGCAATTAAATTTCAACATGAGTTTTGGAGGGGCCATTCAAACCATAGCATTCTTTTTCTGGTCCTCCAAAACTCCTGTCCTTCTTACATGCAAAATAAATTCATTGCATCGCATTAGCCCCAAAAGTCTTAGCTCATTCCTGCATGGACTCAGAAGTGAGGCGTCTCATCTAAATTAGATATAGGGTAGGCAGGAGAGAAAAAATTACATATAGATGATACTCAAGGCATGACTTATCTCAAGGCATAGTTGTCTTGAGTTAAATTTCCCTCCAGCTATGTGTCTGTGAAATTAGCAAGTTACCTGCTTCCAAAATACAATGACAAAACAGGCATAGGTTAGACATTCCCATTCCAAAAGGAAGGAATAGGCAAGAAGAAGGGGGTAACAGGCCCCCAGTGAAAGGAGGGATCCCAAGAAACTTAGAATAAACTTAGTTCACGTTTTGCCTCAGCATAACCATTTTTGCTTAGACTGACATGCTTTGAATTTAGCACCGGTTAGAGATAGATAAATTTCCAATAGGCAGGTTCTAGGATGCATTCAGACATTTTACTGCAGTTCAAGCTGGCAGTCTACCCCACCCCCTTGGCAAATCTCCATCAGATACAAGACAAGGACAGCCCAACCTTTTAATTCATGTTTTAGCATAATAATCTCTAAGTAGGCCTGGTGCAGTGGCTCAGCCTGTAATCCCAGCTCTTTAGAAGGCCTAGGCGAGAGGATTGTCTGATCCTGGGGTTTGAGACCAGCCTGGGCAACTTGGTGAGACCTCATCTCTACAGCGAATCACAAAAACTTGCTGGGCATAGTGGTATGCATCTGTAGTTCCAGCTACTTGGAAGGCAGAGGCGGAAGGATCACCTAAGCCCAGCAGGTTGAGGCTGCAGTGGCTATGAGTATGCTGCTGCACTCCAGCCTGGGCGACAAAGAGAGACTCCAACTCAAAAAAAAAAAAAGCTCGAAGAAACTCAGTTTCCTTGTTGAAGGAAGAAGATCAAAGATCACCTCTTAGGTGCCTGAAACCATAGAAATGATAATAAGACCACCTTTTTGCTAAGGAGCTTGTGGATTAGAAATGTCTGACAGGTCTCTTGCAGGAAAGACCCCCTCTCCTTGTCTCTGTCCATGTAGCCTACCACTATTGCAGCAATCATGTGACTAACACACTCATCTGCCTGCTGTCCATCACCTGACATCAATACCTGTGCTTACCTGCCCCTTCATGATGACATGGAGCAGACCATAGCCCAATCACCTTAATGGCCTTCCCCCATCAAAGGGAAGGATTAAAAGAACTCACCCATGAGCATCCAGGGGCCATTGCCTTGCTAAATTATGGTGTGGCCATAGCTCAAAGAGCGTATGTGGCATAGCTCAAAGACCTATGGCCCAACCATGTTTTCCTAAGCTCTGCCCCTTCTCCCTCATTCCTTGGAGTGGTGAACTAACTCTCTCTCTCTCTCTCTCTCTCTCTCTCTCTCTCTCTCTCTCTCTCTCAATAAACTGTATTTCCTAATCTAACTTCTGTGCAATTCTTTGCATCTATCTTTCTTGCGGCAATGGATTCCACACCAGACATACCCACACCCCCAGCAGACCTGACCTAACATTCTGGAGGCCCCGCTGAGAATGTGCTCTAACACCCAGTAAGTTCAAAATACAACAGGGAAAACATTAAGTCTTCAAGCTGGAGTATAATTGTTTACTCCACATCCCGCATCCTGAGCACACTGGGGCAAGGGTCAGCCCCACCCCTCTGGCTTTGCTGGCTCAGCCCAGGCTTGAGTTCTCTTGGGTTGGAATCACATACCTGCAGTTCTCCAAGGCTGGTGTTGCGCAATGGTAGTTCTGGTGTCTCAGTGGTCGCCCCGCTCCCACAGCTCCACTAGGCATTGTGGGGATGCCTAGGTGGGGATGCTCTCCAGTAAGTTTCTTCCTGGGTCCGATGACTGTCTACAACATCCTTTGAAATCTAGGTGGAGGCCACCACTAAGGCTTATAACTTATGCCCTTCAGAGTGGCTGTAAGAGCTGCACCGGGGCCCTCTTAGAGCTGTGGCTGGGCGGCCAAGGAACACTGCACTGGAATTTTAGGAGCAAGGTCCCGAGATGGCCCTGGGCAGTGAATGGTATGGTCCCCTGTGTGCCTCTCTGGAAACCTCACCCTCAAGGTCCTGCTCTCTACCAGCCTCAAAGGTCTTTGAAATGCCTTTAGGCTCTTTCTCCCATTGCCTTATAGAGTGTCTGACTTCCTCCTATCAGTACTCCCTTTAGCAAATGGTCACTTGGCCACATCCTTGATTTGCTCTTCTAAACACCATGCCTTTCCACTCTACATGGCCAGGTTGAGAGTTTTTCCAGTCTTTCTGTTCTGCTTCTGTTTGGATTATAAAATCTGCCTTTAAGTTGTTTTTTGTTTTTGTTTTGTTTTGTTTTGCTTACAACTTACTGTATGTGGTTGAAAAGAACCATGCATTTCCTTCATTTTGCTTAAAAATTTATCCTGCCAGATATTGTTTTTTTTGTTTTTTTTTTTTTTGAGTTGGAGTCTCACTCTGTCACGTAGATTGGAGTGCAGTGGCTGCTCCCAGCCACCGCAGCCTCGACCTGCTGGGCTCTGGCGATCCTTCTGCCTCAGCCTTCCAAGTAGCTGGAACTATAGGCACGTGCTACCATGCCCAGCTCATTTTTGATTTATTGTAGAGATGAGGTCTCGCCAAGTTGCCCAGGTGGGTCTCGAACCCGCGGGCTCAGGCAATCCACTCACCTCGGCCTCCCAAAGCTCTGGGATTACAGGCTGAGCCACTGAGCCCGGTGAGTCAAGTTCTTTACAACTTAATGACAAGAATGACCTTTATTCCAGTATCCACTACCTTTTGCTTCTATAAAAACCCAGTCTCATAATGAACCCACTCACACAATAACATTAATCCCATTCATGGGTGGGTTTGGTAACTCAGCCTGTAATCCTGTACTTTGGGAGGCCGCGGTGAGTGAATTGCCTAAGCCCGCGGGTTCAAGACCCGCCTGGGCAACTTGGCAAGACCTCATCTCTACAATAATTCAAAAATTATCTGGGCCTGGTAGCGCGCGCCTGTGGTTCCAGCTACTTAGAAGGCTGAGGCGGAAGGATCGCTGAAGCCCAGCAGGTGGAGGCTGTGGTGGCCGGAGCAGCCACTGCACTCCATTCTGGAGGACTAAGTGAGACTCCAACTCAAAAACCAAAAAAACCCCAAAATCCCATTCATGAGGCTGTTATGGTCCGAGTAATGCTTGGTGCGCTCCCTTGATATCAATAAATCAAAGGGGCAGGAACTGGTAGAAAGAAGTTTATTTCTGAGTTCAAGTCCAGAAAGGAGAACCAGACTCAAGGTATTTCTGAAATGGTTCTGCTCACCTTTAAGTTTTACAATCCCCTTGTATAAGTTTAGGTTTGTTGGTACCTATATATTGACAACGTGACTAGAAGAGCATTGCGTAGAACCTAAGTTACAGCTGCATTTTGTCAGTAACAATTTATGGTTCACATTTCCTGGCACCAGTTACCAGAGGTATCTCACAGCTTTTTTTTTTTTTTTTCCTGAGTTAGAGTCTCACTCTGTCACCCAGGCTAGAGGGCAGTGGCACACTCACAGCCACCGCAGCCTCTACCTGCCAGGTTCAGGTGATCCTTCTGTCTCAGCCTTCCAAGTAGCTGGTACTACAGGCATGGGCCACCATGCCTGGCAAATTCTTCTTGATTTATTGTAGAGATGAGGTCTCGCCAAGTTGCCCAGGCTGGTCTTGAACCCGTGGGCTCAGGCAATCCTCTCACCTAGGCCTCCCAAAGTGCTGAGATTATAGGCATGAGGTATCTCACAGCTTTTTATCAATAACACTAGACAGAAACATTAATCAAGCTTCTAAAGGTAGTTAACAGGGCCTAAGACATTATACATTGCTACATGTTGTTATATGCAAAAGTTATACAAATTACAAGACTTATGATTACATTGATATAAAAGTTATGCAATTACATTGATACAAAAGTGATACAAATCACAATACTTATGATTACCTTGATGCTATATTATACAAACCTACGATTACTAAGAAAAGGGAGTAAATGGGAATTTATTTCTCTCAGTTAATTGGGCACAGAAGTTATTTACTGGGAGTGCCTAGGAGATAAGGGAAGCACACCTTCTGTTAGCTCCCAGGAATGTGGGTAGTGTGGGTGCTAGGTTCTCAGTTCCACACCATGCCCTTCTCTAGGGCAACATGGACAGACAATAGCAGGTCTCCATATCAAGACCAGAGCTCTCATGGCCTAATCACCTCTTAATGGTCCCATATCTTAATACCATCACAATGGCAATTTTCTTTTTTTGTTTGTTTGGGTTTTTTTGGAGTAGGAGTCTCACTCTGTTGCACAGGCTGGAGTGCAGTGGCATGCTCCCACCCACCACAGCCTTGACCTCCTGGGCTCAGGCAATTCTTCTGCCTCAGCCTTCCAAGTAGCTGGAACTACAGGCATGTACCACCATGTGCAGCTAATTTTTTTTTCTTTGAGTTGGAGTCTCACTCTGTTGCCCAGACTGGAGTGCAGTGGCCACTCCCAGCCACCGCAGCCTCGACCTGCTGGGCTCCGGTGATCCTTCTGCCTCAGCCTTCCAAGTAGCTGGAATTACAGGCGCATGCTACCATGCCCAGCTAATTTTTTGATTTATTGTAGAGATGAGGTCTCACCTGCCCAGGCGGGTCTCAAACCCGCAGGCTCAGGTAATCTACTCACCTCAGCTTCCCTAAGGTGCGGGATTACAGGCTGAGCCACCAAGCCCAGCTTGTGCAGCTAATTTTTAGTGATTTATTGTAGAGTCAAGGTCTCCTCACATTGCCCAGGCTGGTCTCAAACCCCTGGGCTCAATCATCTCGGCTTAGCCTCCCAAAGTGCTGGGATTACAAGTGTGAGCCACTGCACCCGACCTAATTTTCAACATGAGTTTGGGAGGGAACATTCAAACCATAGTACCATTCTACCAAGTTTGTGTTAGTTTTTAAATTACTTGTCAAAAATTTTCCTAGGTCTCTGACTGGTTCTTTTTTATAAATTACTTGTTCTTGTCTCATAAGTACCTCTTCCGGTGTTATGGTTTATTTCAAAACCCCCTTTTAGATCTGAGATTTGAATTATATGTGCTCTGCTGATGAAAAGATGCCAAACTCTGTAAAATATTTTTAAATGGTTTATTCTGAACTAAACTTGAGGACCAAATTTGAGGAGGTTCGGATAACACATGCCCCATCCCGTGGTTGAATGGTGACTTACTTATACACAATTTTAGGATGGCAGAAGTGATAAAAACCATAAATCTATACGTGTAAGATTTTCATCGTTTTTTGTTTGTTTGTTTTTTGAGTTGGAGTCTCACTCTGTCACCCAGACTGGAGTGCAGTGGCTGCTCCCGGTCACTGCAGCCTCGACCTGGTGGGCTCTGGCAATCCTTTCGCCTCAGCCTTCCAAGTAGCTGGAACTACAGGCGTGTGCTATCACGCCCTGCTAATTTTTTGAATTATTGTAGAGATGAGGTCTCGCCAAGTAGCCCAGGTGGGTCTCGAACCTGTGGGCTCAGGCAATCCACTCACCTCAGCCTTCCAAAGCACGGGATTACAGGCTGAGCCACCCAGCCTGGCTGAGATTTTCATTGTTTTGGCCAGGAAAGGAGGGACATTTCCAAGCAGGTGCTTGTAGGTCATAGGTGGTTTCAAAGATTTCTTTTTTTTTTTGAGTTGGAGTCTCGCTCTGTCTCCCAGACTGTCGTGCCGTGGCAGCTCCCAGCCACCACAGCCTCGACCTGCTGGTCTCCAGTGATCCTTCCACCTCACCCTTCTGAGTAACTGGAATTACAGGCATGCACTACCACGCTCGGCTGATTTTTTTATTTATTGTAGAGATGAGGTCTCACCAAGTTGCCCAGGTGGGTCTCGAACCCGCGGGCTCAGGCAATCCGCTCACCTCAGCCTCCCAAAGGCGCGGGATTACAGGCTGAGCCACCAAGCCCAGCTCAAAGATTTCTTGACTGGTAATTTGTAGTTCTTACTTAAGGAATTTTGGGAACCTTAATTTTTTTGTTGAGATAAGGGAGGCTAAAAGACTCCATGTTTGTTGATATGCAGATGAAGTCCTATATGTGGCAGACTTCAGAGAGAAGAGATAAGTATCTTACAAGATTCCTTAAGTCTGAGAGTCCCCAGGAGATGGCTTTTTCAAGGCCATGAAATACTTTGATTTCCATTTTTTTTTTTTTTTTTTTGGTAATGTGATGTTATGCCAGAGTCAGGTTGTAGTATATAGGGTAAATAGGGTAATAAAACTGTGTCTGGTGAGCTTCTATAGGTATGACTCCTCAAGACTCTTAGGAATTTGGATAAGAGGAAAAGAGTCAGATTTAGTCCTCAGTTCTAAAGTCCTCTTCTATTGTTCTGTTAGCTGTGTCTCCTCAGGTGTAAGTTTGGGCTAAGGTGCTGTCCTTTAAACTGGTGGTGTCATACTAGATGGGTGATTCTCAGTTGTGCCTTGCCTTCATACCTGAAGTTCCCTACTGTTCTGTCCAAAGCATCTGACCTTAAGAGAGAAGCACCAGCAGTAATTCCCAGTAAGAGTGAGGGATGGGAGAGAAACACTGGTGACAAGTCTTGTTGGCACATGTTATGGCCTGAAGGACTCAGAAAACCTTATCTGGACCCTAAGAACCAGATAGTCTCCAGGCAACATGGGGAACCTACTTGCACTGTCTCCCTCACACCACTGCCTCAGGCTTCAGCTCTCCAACCTGCCTCTGTAGGAATCAATGTCGTTTATCCGGCTCATGCTCCCCAGTAATGACACCATTCTCCTCCTACTAGTCCCTAGTCTGTCCCCAAAATGTATATATCTCCCACCTTCTGGTCTCACCTCTGGTGATCAAAAGTGCAAGTTACCACATACCCCGCCTTTTGTGCACATGGTGAAGTTGCGATCCCTGTTCTTATGCGGCCTGTATGAACAGAAGTGCATGGCCCTCCAGAGCTTCCATCGCCAGTGTGAGCCCCCACGGCTCTTGTTTATTCCTGGCAAGGTGATTGGAAACATTCACAATCTCTCTCCCTTAGTGTGGGTCTGAAGAGTCACACTAAAGAGAAGCCCCTCACCCCCTGCCAGCCTGAGATGGACATGCAGCCTGTAAAATAAGCTTGGTTGTTTCAGACATCTGTATTTCATAGTCATCTCTGGCTGGATCATAACATAACCAATGTAGTGCAGAAGTTGGCCGTCGAAGAGCAGTGCTAACAAAACATATAACACCGCCTGTGGCCGGCAGAAAACCTACTGGAATGTGGAATGTTGACCTATTGTGTTATGTGGCGGCAAAACATTTGGTAAAACTCAACTCTGATGATTCATGAGGCAGATAGTATGATAAATTTGTAAGTCTTAGAAGAGATTGGGAAACAATGTTGGCAGTGTCGGTCACAGACTGTTTGACAAGACATCACAAGGAAGACATGGGTTAAAAAAGTTTTGTTTTGCAAGCTGGGAGGAAAAGGCATCAAGGCAGGCCAGGAATCCAAGGGCTAACAGGGCCGAAAGGGCACTCCTGCTCACCCTGGTGGGTGGCATTCAGAGCCAGGACAGAATGCAGCGAGGGTGTTGTGGGTACATTGGGCAAGGCAGCACAGCTCAGCATCAAGTGGAGGAAGTGCTGTGGGTGTGGCCATAGCACCTGGAGTCACTGCAGACCACAGTTGTGGAGAAGTTGAATTGCCAAAGAAAGGAAGAGCCCAGGATTAAAGTTTGTGACTATGGAGACTTGCAAACAACCCTGGCTGTTTGGAAATCGGAAACAGCTGAGAAAGTGATTCAGCCACTCAGGGGGATTCTTTGTGGACACCGTCTTCTGGTGTGGCCAAGAAGGAAACAGGAAAAGGGTCCTCCCGAGGGTGGCACCCAGTACCACAGAGAATACGACTAAGTGGAATCGGGGGCCCATTCCCGGACTATGGCAGTGCCTGCCTGCTAGGGCTTTAGAAGGATGTGGAATAGGGACTGTCAGGAGCCCCCACCCTCCCTTCCATAGGGCTTAGTGCAGGTATCCCATCCCCGTCCCCTGCTGAGTATGAAGAACAGATGTTGATGGGGTGGAGCCTCACTCAGCCCTGAAATAGGAACTGTGAACATTACCCATCATGTGTAGAGACTACCCTGGACCCCAGGTTGGAGCTTGCCCTGACTGAACTGGGGCTTAGGCTGTCTCCCTTGGGGAGGAGGAGTGGCACTGCATTTGGACAGGAAGGAGGGTGAATAGGACATTTGGGGGCTGTTCAGTGGTGGTGTCAGGGTCATCTGCTTGCCACCTCTGGTCCTCCCTACCATGGTGTGTGGAGTGGGGCTATGACTGGGCCTGGCCACTGGGTTGGGAGAAGAGACAGGTTGCTTTCAGAGGCACAGCATGTTGCCCAGATGGGAGGCTCTGCAGGGTGTTGTGGGGCACTGGAACGGTGGTACTGCTCAGGCAGTCGAGACTTTGGGGACCCTGAGGAGCAGTACCATCCACCACGCAGGAAAATGCAAATCTCAATCCTCCAAGGATTCCTGCCACCCACCCCTTTTCTTTGCACCCCAGCTTAGAAGAAGACTACCACTGAGGGTGGAATTTGGCTAAAGCCTGAGGTAAAGGTCCAGAGTAAGCATGTGACAAGTGACACCTCAAGGAGTCTGCTGGGGACTAGGGTTGGCCAAGGGGCCTAGCCAGGGCGCTGGGAGCCTGCTCTCAGGTCTGTGTGTCAGCGGGGGTTGTAACCAGCTTCTGACCAGCTCTGGGCCCTAAGCCCTGGCAGGCCAGCCATACCCCACACAACTAGCGAATGCAGAGGACCAGAGATGGGAGGAAGAGGAAGGGAGGTCAGATTTGCAGAGTGGAGGTTTAATGGGACAATCACCGTGATACCCCATCACAGCAGTCCCAGGCTGGAGACCGCAGGCCCCGGCTGCCTCTCCCAGCATGGTGGGCCTAAAGAGAGCACCAGCACCACCTCCCCTTCCCTGGGGTATTGCTGTACCCATGTGCCTCCTGCCCCCCCACCACGGCCTACAGCCCCAAGAGACAGGCTGTCCTGTCCCCACATTCCCCCTGGATTCTGAGACCCCATGTTCTCTGAGAGAGTAAGGCTGGCTGTGGGCCAGGGGGACCCTCCCTGGGACATCCATTTTTTTCTTGTGTTCCCTGTCTCCACACTGAGGAAATGTCTGTGTCCTTGTCCCTCTGCCAGGGGCCAACTGAGGTTGCCAACCCTAGGGGCAGGTGCAGGGCTCTGAAGGGAGGGGACGGCTCAGAGCCCTGCAAGGAGGCATGCTACAGGGACAGCACAGCCTAGGCCTCCCGGCAGACATAAGGCACAGTGTGGTGGTTGCCGTGGGGCTGCTGGGCCATTGCTCCAGGAGCAGCACCGGTAGGTGCTGGCATCCAGAGCTAGGCATGGCTGCCAGTGTTGAGACAAGAGGCGTGGCATGTGTGGGCCGCCCCAGGGCCTGCAGTGCAAGAGAGCTGGGAGGGGGACAGGCCTACATCCACAGGCCTCTGCCGGACAGGAGGTCCGTTTCCCCATGCTCCCGGACTGGGAGAGCCCACAGGAAGAGCTCACAGGCCCGGGCAGAGCTCATGGCCAGAGCCAAGGCGCAGTCATGGCGGGCCCGGACCACAGAAGGCACAATCGTGGTGTCTGGGAGGTCGAGGGTCAGCCCGCCAACAGGACTAGGCAGACACATTGACGTCCCTGAGAGAGATGGCACTGCTGGGGGCCTCATCCCCAAGCAGCAGGGCCGGCGAGTCCGAGTCTGGATCTGTTCTGGAGCTGCCCAACTCCACACTGGGCTCTGAGGTGGCCTCTGAGGTGGGCTCCATGCTGGGGCCCAGGCCCTGGGACAGGATCTGCTGGATGGTTCTGCGCAGGTTGGGGTGCAGCCGGCCCTGCGTCTGGTAGAAGACCTCCAGTGCAAAGGACTTGAGGGCGCCAGTGCAGAGGTCCTCGTAAAGCGGGATGGTGTACATGCGCGACATCTGCGGAAGATGGGGGTAGTCAGTTGCACAGGCAGGCTCCCTGAGCCCCTCCCACCAACTTACCCTGTCAGACTAGCTGGATGACCCTATCGTCCCTGGGCCTGCCCCAGATTCATCATCAGGGCCACAGCCTGAACTCACATGGTCACAAGGTCAGCCATTAGCCTCTTGCTCCCATACTACCAGGCCTCTATGGAGGACCCATTTCCAGGGAGTTTGGGCTGGAGAGGGCACAAATGGGGAACAGGGAAGCCACAACAGAAGGTTGTGTTGGCGGGACAGACAGACCTGGGATCCAGGCCTCTGTCTGAAGAGCCTGGATGTCCCTATGCCCAGATTGGAAGCTGGACACCCGTAGGCTCTGGGCCCAGCAAGTTCAAGGCTGAGATGGGCCTAGAACCCAGACTCCTACTCCTAGCTTGTTCTTTCCACAACTGCTCCAAGGACTGGTGGAGTCCAGGCAGCCCCCTGGCGCCTTGACCCATGCTCTTCTCACTCAGATCATGCCCCCACTCTCAACCCAGACCCCCACCTAGTCGCACCCCATTCTCCAGGAGGTGTGGTGAGACTGGAGTCAGGTGGGACAGGATTGGTGGGGATGGTGGGCACAGCCCCAGACTCCGAGCCTATGCCAACCCCCAGGCCAAGTCCCCGGGTAGATGGCTGCACCTGGCTCTCCAAGAAGCGCCGGACCCTGTGGAGGTCAGGATAGTAGTCATTGCGGACCACGATTTGCAGCCAGCGGATGCGGATCTCAGCATTCATCGAGTCCAGCAGGGAGGAGTAGCACTTGGACAAGCTCATCACCACCTCTGCAGGGCAGGATGCAGGTGAGAGCTGGGTTGGTGCCGCACCACCTCCCCCAGGGCCACCCCCATCAGCTGTAGGGACCCACCCTGAGGCAACGGGGACCCATCCAGGAGCCGGTCCAGGAACAGTGCTGTCTGAAAGGTCCTCCACTTGGAGATGTCAATGGCACTGGCTGTGGCAGCCGCCTGGTCCAGGGGCTCTGCAGTCCACAGCTGGAAGAGGGCCTCCACAGGCCGGGTCAGGCTGGATCCCTGAGACAGGTCTGGCTCTGCCAGAGGTGGGCCTGTGGCATTGAGCCAGCGCTCGAACTCCAGCCCTATAGGGGAGAAGTAATCTGGGGACCCTACCTGAACTGGGGAGGGGTCGCCTGAGCAGCCTGCCCAGAAGACTCCAGACCTAAGTGCATCCCTGGTCAGGTGATCTGTTCCAGGGCCCAGAAGCCCCCAGGGGCATGGGCCATTCCAGAAGTCCGGGGTCAGCTCCAGCCAATACTGTCACTTGAAGCCATTATAGGGGCTTCTATTTTTTTTTTTTTTTTTTTTTTTTTTTTTTAGTCTCACTCTGTCACCCAGACTGGAGTGCAGTGGCCGCTCCTGGCCACTGCAGCCTCGACCTGCTGGACTCTGGTGATCCTTCCGCCTCAGCCTTCCAAGTAGCTGGAACGACAGGTGCGTGCTACCACACCCGGCTCATTTTTATTTATTGTAGAGATGAGGTCTCGCCAAGTTGCCCAGGCGGGTCTCGAACCCGCGGGCTCAGGCAATCCACTCACCTCAGC
>NW_007233385.1:93893-101776 GCF_000164805.1 Carlito syrichta | reverse complement strand
GGCCCTTGCACTCCAGTTTGGGCGACAGAGTGAGACTCCAACTCAAAAAAAAAAAAAGAGGTGATGCCAGGCAAATGTGGGGGCAGGTTCTGCCCATCCCTCACCTCCAAAAATCCGTGGTGCACTTATTGTACCTTCCAAAACTTAGAGTCACCACGCTCAGCCCGTTCAGTGGCATCTTACGCCCCTCCAGCAATTCTGGGCTCTCCATTGATATTAGAATCCTCCAGGGCCTTACTGAGCTCCCAAACCCTCAGGCCCTCAGGGATGCATGCCCTCACAGCAATGCACAAACAGGGCCAGCTGGCTTCTGCCATTCCCTTTACTCTGCCCATCCTGCCCCAGACTCTTTGCACATCCTCTTCCTGTGTTTCCATGGTCCTCTTCCTGTTGCCTAACTTGCCTGCTTAGCCTAGTGCCAGCTCCTCCAGACCGCCTACCCTGCTCTTTGTTCTCATGGTTCCTGGGTCCAGGGCCTGCACAGTCCAATCAGGACTGGCTGAAGGAAGGTGTAATAAACCTACAGGGCTTTTCTCCAGGCAGAGCCAGTGTTTTGGGCAGCAGAGGCCCTACCCGTCTTCCCATCCACTGCTTCCCAGCCCACAGCAGGGGGGGTCAGCCTCACCTGCCCGGCAGTCCACACTCTGCTCCTTCAGCTCTGGGAAAAAGCTCAGGAAGGAGTCCAGCAGGTCCTGGGCCACCACGCTGGTGAACTTGTACTTCTCCACATAGGCCTGTGTGGCAGAGGCAGGGCCTCAGCAGGCCTGGAGGAATAGCGCACATGCAGCGCCAGCAGAGCTGAGGCCTGCACAGCACTTTAGGGTATATGCCGAGGGGCCTGCTGGGACCATTGCAGGGGTAAAGGTAGTGAGCGAGTGGGCACTGTAGAGGCAGTACCCATCACATGGCCCCTGCTGAGTGGCTGAAACAGGAAGGGTGGGAAGAGGGAGAAGCCACCCCAGGCGTAGCCCCAAAGAAAGACAGGCCAGGTCCTAGCTGGGCTCCCAAGCCCCCAACAACTCCACCCCTCTACCACCAGGAGAAGGGGTGGCACTGTGAGCTGGGGAGAGGCTTGGGCAGGCCTGTCCTGGGCAGGGGGCTTACTCGGAGAAAGTCATCAAAGCGCTGCGGGTCTCCGCAGAGCTGGGACAGGTAGTACACGAAGCAGTAGCCCTTCTCGTAGGTGAACAGGTTCATCAGGTGACTGGGATTCACTCCTGCAAGGGGACACCCTGTCTGGACTGGCACCCAAACTTGACTGTGTTCCGGGGGATGCACAGGGGTGGTGGTCAGGCACTGAGGAGCTGGAAGGGCTGAGGGCCACTGCTCCCCTGGGAGTATGGTGATGGGGCCTGCCCTGCCCAGGGGGTCCTGGGGGAGACTGAGAACCCACACACCATGGTGACTGGTGCTCAGAGCCCATAAGGCAGCAGCAGGCTGAGGGAGCCTGGGGAGGTCTCCCCTGAGCCAGGGGTGCTCAGCCTGGCCTTGGCAGGATTCCAGGCATGGTGGGGGACAGAAAAGCCCCAGCTGGAGCAAATGAAGGGCAAGCAAGAAGGCCATTAGGGGGACATCCACAGGGGTCCCAGAGCAGTACCTGGCTCCAGCTTGACCTGCAGCTTGCTGACCGGGCTGTCTTCTCCCAGAAGTTTCATCTGCCGGTGCAGAGCATCCAGACGGAAGGCTGTCTCCAAACAGGTGAAGGCAGCACCTGGATGGGGTTGGAGAGGCAGGGGAGAGATGAGAGAGGGTAAAGGGAGCTTGGGGAAAGCAGGGGGAAGCAGAGAAGGGAGGGAGATGCAGGGGGAAGCCTGGGCATCTGCAGCATGGCGGGGGGACCTTACCCTGGAGCCCCTCGCACAGTGCCTGGGACGTCTGGTGGCCACTCCCCTACTCCCCGTGGGCCATACCATATGTCTCAGTGGTGATGCGACGCTGGGCATAGGTGGCCAGGCCCTCACTCAGCCACATCTCCTCCCAAGTGGCATTGGTGACAGCATTGCCAAACCAGCTGTGGGCCACCTCGTGGATGACATCAATGACCAGGAACTCATCACTCTCCAGGATGGAGGAGATGATGAAGGTGAGGCAGGGGTTCTCCATGGCCACGATGGGGAAGGAGGGTGGCAGGAAGACAATGTCATACCTACACCGGGGATGAGGGTGGTGGTGAGGGTGGTGGGCCTTGGGGCTCAGCTCCTGTCCCAGGACCCTCACATCACCCCCCAACCCAGGGGGAAGCAGTGAACATCACTTCCTCCCCAGCAGATGGGGGCAGGGCACCCAGGAGTCAGACAGGGTGCTCCCCATCGCTTCCCTCTTCCAGTCAGCCTTGGCTCCAGTACCTCAGGACCTACCTGCCCCACATGTATGGCCCATACAGCCGCTCGGCTGCACTCAGCCACTGCTCCACTGCGCCCGACAGCTTGCTGGTAGCCATGGGCAGAAGGCACGGCTCAGCCCACACACGGCTCCTTTCACAGGGCAGAGAAGGTGGGCTGAGGCAGACGGGTCTCACTCACCCTACCAGGCCCTCCCACTGCCTCTGGGGCTCCAACAACACCCACATCTTATCAGGCCTGGCTGACAGCCCAGCCTACAGCCCGCCCGCTGCCTCACTGGATAGGCCCCCACGCTGATACTTCCCGCATTGAGAGCAGAGCCTTATTCTGAGGGGCTCATTTAGTTTTCTTTGTCCCTGTATTGAAGGAATCCACGAGGGTGTGAGGGTGTGCCAAGCTGTGAGGTGGTCTTGGTGGTGAGGACAGGCTAGCAGGGCAGGCACTGAGCAGGCTAGGGTGCAGGGTCTGAGGGCACATGGGCGAGGAAGACCTGGCAGGGGTGACCCTGGCAGTGGCACCAAGGCCCAAGGCACCTGGAGGCCAGTGGGGGTCCTCAGTAGGGCAGCTGTGATGAAGGTTGCAGGCCCAGTCCTTGGTGGCCCTGGACAGCAGTGGGAGGAAGCAAGAGGGAGGAGGTTCTACCTTGGCCCGATGTCCGCCGGCTTGAGGTCTCCGGCCACCAGGGCCACGAGGTAGGCGGGTACGGGGTGCTCCATGTGGAAGTGGAAGACACCTTCCTCCTCCACATATGTGCTCTGGGTGGCACTCATCAGCACCTGCACTCCTGATGGGGCCTGCGAGGAGGCTGGACTGAGGACCAGGTAGCCCACCACCAGGGGACCCACATCCCGGGTCTAGGGAAACCCATGTCTTTAATGGGTAACCCAATGCCCCTGGTCAGAGAGCCCCATATTCACAGTAGAAAACCCCACATCTACATCCCTGGTGTAAGGGAATCCACAACCTGGGTCAGGGAACTCCATGTCTAGGAAACCCCACATCCTCAATAAGAGAATCCCATACCCCCATCAGGAAACCACAATGTGGGTCAGGGAACTCCATATCCATGATAGGGAGCCCACATTCCCATCAGGAAACCCCACACCCTCCATCAGAGAAACCCATAACCTGGATAAGAGAATCCCATGCCCCCCATCAGGGAGCCCCACAACCCAGACCAAGAACCCCATATCTACAACAAGGAACCACATATCCCCCACCAGAGAACCCCCTAACCTGAGTCAATGAACACCACATCTATTACAAGGAACAACACAACCCCTATCAGGGAGCCCCACAATCTGGGTCAGGGAATCACAGTTCTGTCAGAGATTCTCTCATCCAATCAAAGAACCCCCATCCTACACTGGAAACCCCAAGCTCCCAGTCTTTAAACCTCTTACCCAGTTGGAAGGAGTGCTGCCAAGCTTGGGTCCAGTGACCCACAGTCCCTACCAAGAATCAGCATCTCCATCTCCCTTGTTAGGAACCTCTGAAACTCCATAGGGGCTCCACCCTGGGTCTGGGATCTGGACCCTGTCAGTTGCATTGGGGGTACCCTGGCCTGCCCTTTCACTGGACAGTGGGGAAGGTGGGTTCCTAGGACTGTAGCCTGGTGGCAGCTGGGGCCACAGTCTAGGCAAGTGGAAGTGAGGAGGAGGTCCAGCCAGGTCGCTGGGCTCAACCCTCTTTGTGGCATCCCAGGAGGCAGAGGGTGGGCAGGGCTGGCCCAGGAGTGGGACAAGGATGATATGTAGACCCTGACCTTGACGACGGCTGAGTAGGTGCACTTCACTGCGGGCGTGTCGAAGCATGGGAAGAAGGAGCGGTTACACACAGAGTGGCCTTGGGTGAAGACGAAGGGCTTGGCACAGCCATAGGTCAGCTCCGGGTCCAGCCACCAGATCTGTGGGCAGGGTGGTGCATCAGCAGATGGCCACCCGGCTCAGGTTCTAGGCCCAGCTGCCAGGTAGCGAGGCTCTGGGAGGGCCCAATGGCCTGATTGATCTCATTGAGCTCATCAAGGGCCAACAGCCACTCCTGCAGCCTTTATTTGCCCACCTGGGCAGGGGAACAACAGGGATAGGTGACCCAGAGTGTGACCTGAGATGCATCACCAGGTTCAGCCCTCGTTCCAGGTAGAAGGAGGGCCATGTGTGGGGAGTCAGCAGAGGGAATCTCCCAGCCCATGCTGGGGCAAAGGAAGGGAAAAAAAAAACCAACAATGGCATTACCCAAGCTTCCAGAGGGAAACCAAGGTATGGTCAGAACACCCTGAGTCCAAATTCCTACAGGCATGCAGTCAGTTTGGTCTTAGCTAGGAAAGGGAGCCAGAATATGGAAATGTTCAGAAACCAGAGCTTTCTGGTCACACATGCTGGCAGGGAGTAGCAGGCCTGAGCCCAGGGCCACCCAAGATGCGAGTCCCCTTGCCAGAGGGGACTCCAAAGGGAGACAGGCCAGGGACAGTGAGCAATGAGTGGAGGCCAGGGGCTATAGCGAGCACTGTAGAATAGGTGTGCTCCTGGCGGCTGGTGCCTGTTGCCCACCTCTCACCCATACCATCGCTGTTGAGGCTTTCCTTGCCCTCATATGCCAAGGCCAGACTCCCGCCCCACCGAGAGCCTTCCTGCAGTCTGGTCCATCGCCATCTTGCCATGCCCCGTCTCACCTTCCACCCAGGAATTCTGACCTTTCCAATGAGTCTGGGAGGAGGACTCTCTTCCAACAGCAGCCATGTCACAGTCGTCCCGAGTTGGCCCTGAGCCTCACTTCCAACCCTCCCCTCTGCCAGGACAAGATCGTCGAAGCAAACTAAATTGCTCCACATCCACTTCAGTGACCAAGTGCACACAGATTCCCCCCAGGACCACAAAGGTAAGACACTTCCTGACACTCCTCTAAGAGTGGACGAACGGATGATGGCCACTATGGAGGTGGTGGATCCCAGACCCAGAAGGGCTGCCTTTCTCCCAGACCCAGCCAGATCCCTGCCAGCTTTCACGGACCTCTTGAAAACTTCCTTTGGCTGCCCTGTCCCTGCCCGCTCATGGCAGCAAGTCTGCAGAGGTGTCTTCCTTTCCTGCTAAGCCTCTAGGCTGCCCCAGGTGTTCAGACTTAGGCCAGTCTGGGAAGCCTGTTCAACAATGCAGCCTCCCTCCAGGGCCCCGCCCCAGAGCTCCAGGCTCCACAGGGCCAAGACCCAGGAATCTGTATTGAGGAGTGGATCTGCTGCAGGTGGTGTTTGGCCTATGCTGGCAGGACAGACCCCCATGGTTTCCCAAATGCCCTTCAAGCTGCACTTCCCCACTCACACCTGCTCCACTCCTGTAGTCTCCCCCTACCCTCCCTGAGGCCCTTCTCAGGCTTTGCCCAGCTCTGGCCTCCTCTCCACACTGCTCATGTCCACCCTGAAACTTTGGTGGGCTGCCTGTCTTCCCAGAGACCAATGGGGTCCATGGTCATCCCTCAGAGTGAGGAGTTGGGGCAGACTCTCCTTTCCACAGGCTGGGCCCTGTCCCACAGGTAGGTCACCAACCCATGCCCAGGAACTCAGGGAGCAGTTGCTATCAGGTTGGCAGAGAAAAAACTGGCCTAGAGACTCTAGATACTCACTGCAGGGCAAGAAGAAAGCTGTTCTTGCTGGGGTGGGGGGTGGGATGGGGGTGCAGGAATGGGGTGCAAAAGGCATGGGCCCCAGAGTCTGCAGCATCTCCAAACTGCCTCTGGGGGTTTCAGGCCCATGGATAGGGCCTCCCAGGGAGCCCAGAGAGCTTCTGCTACATCTTCCCTGGCACAGAGACAAGTGTTCCACAGTAGCGCTCATGTGCAATGGTGGGTGCTCAAGGTTAGAGCCAAAAACACTCTGACTTCTGCAGGTGGGCCAACTCATAGGCCACAGCAAGCCAGGACCCTTGTCCCTAGGCTGCCAACCCTGCCACTAAGACTGTGATCACGCCACCCTTCCTGGCAAGAGTACCCAAAGGTCACTTAGCAGGCCATGGACAGTCCGGAAACAAAGGCCACACTTGCTCATCTGGACTGTCCACATCAGCCTGTTAAGGGCCCCAGTCCCACCACTCTGCAGGTCATAGTCTCGGGTGGAGCAGATACATGGGCTCCAAGTTCACAGGTGAAAGCCAGGGAGAAGCCCATTCCTCAGTTCTCGCTTGTCTTGCAGAGAGACATATCCACCACTTGTCAGAGCCCTAGAGTACCGCACACCCACAGGGGCTCTGAGAAGAAGTTGAGGTGGCAGGTCCTGCTCAGGGCTCCTGGGACATGTGCAGGAAGGCCACAGGTGTGCATCTGGTCTGGATTCTTCCTGCCCTTTGTGATCCCTGGCCTGACACCTCTCCAACAACACCCTGTCCACTTGCGTGCCATGGGCAGTGACAGATGGACCTCCCAGGGCTGTGTATGTGTGTTGGTTGTGGCATGTGTGCTGTCCATACCATTTGGGGATCATGTGAACCCCCATGTCACGGGAAGGAAAGACCCTGCTCCACTCTAAAAGCCGGAGGTAGAGGGGGGTGCTGCAGTCAGTGCTCATCTTGGGCTACCTGGTCTTTCTGCAAGTCGTCTGGGATGCTGGGTACCTGGTAGCCAAAGCCCTGCAGAACCTATGAGTGTCTGTGCTGGGGTTGTGGGGTCTACTGGCCTCAGCACCCAGCCAGTCAAGAGAGCCCAAAGCCAAGCATCACAGCCTACCTACCTAGCCCTGTCCTCTACCTCCTGCATGGACTCATCTGTCCCTCATTCCACCTCCAGAAAACAGACCCAGGTGTCCTCAAGCCCTCTCAAGGCCAGGGTCACACAGAGGTCCTTCAGCATCTGACACTCCAGCCCACCCCTCGGTGCCAGGCTCCAGCAGATGTGCAGCTTGGCAAGTGCAAGAAGCTGTCCGCAGCCACGGACAGAACACCTCAACGGGAGGCATCTCCGGTGACATGCTGTTCCCTGACCCCACCGGGCCAGGACTCCGGGGTCTAAGCAATGCTCCCAAGGGCTGGACAGCAACAGGTAGGAATCACCAAAAGCATCTGGACTGCACTCCAGAGCCAGCCTGCCTCTACTTCTCTGCAAGTGGCCCAGACCCACGCTGCCTGCTCAGGTGCAGGGTGCGGATTCGCGTCCCTTGGCCTGGCAGCGCAACGAGACGCCGCCAGGAGAGTCCCCGCGGATCGGCCCGCAGCCCCGGTGCACCCCTGGACTCACGGCGGGGGCGTCAGTAGAGGTGTAGCGCAGGATGACCTGGAAGGGCTGGTGCGCCTGCAGCTCGGGCGGCAGCGTGACGGTGAGCGAGGAGCCGTAGTCGGTGAAAGGGTCCACCCTGAAGGCCAGCGGGCAGCAGGCGGGCTCGGCGCCGGGCGTCTCCGGGAAGGCGGGTAGCGGGGGCGGCGGCGCGGGCCCGGGGGCGGGGAAGGCGAAGGCGCAGGGCGTCTCGGCAGCGGCGGGGGCGCGACGGAAGGCGGCCGAGTGCAGGCGCAGGGCCGGGTGCGCATCGAGCACGAGCGCGCGGGGCGCGGGCCGCAACGCGCA
>NW_007233385.1:74248-93873 GCF_000164805.1 Carlito syrichta | reverse complement strand
GGAGGGCCGGGGCGCGCGGAGGGGCTGAGCGGCCTCCTCAGTCCCGCGCTCCGCTCTTCTTACCCGGCCCGCGCAGGGGAGACCAGGAGGACGTATCTCCGCTTCTTCCCGGGCGTTGCCGGCTGCGCTTCTGAGACAGCAGCTGCCGGGATCCGGCAACACTAGGTGCGATCTGTGCATCCGGCAGGTGTGCGTCAGGAACGCAATGTCATCTGTCCATTCCGGGGCCTCGGGCATGATTCTCATGGTGCCCCGCCTACTTCCCCGCATGTCACCTGAGGCAGTCTGTGTTGTGGGTCCTGCGGTGGAAGGGAGCTCAGGAACCTCGGGGCCGCGCTGTCGACCATGGTGTCCCCTAACCGGATGTGGCTCTTTAGATGTAAATTAAATACAGTTGGAAATTCAATTCCTCAGTTTCAGCGACTGTGTTTCAGGGTCTCCGTGTGTGTGTATGGTGTGTTTAGGGGTGTCTGGCTCACGGACAGGGCAGACAGAAGTCATTTCCATCATCACAAAAAGTTCTGTGGGCAGTGCTGTTAAGGGTCTGCAGGGCCCTGGAGGACCTCTTGTTTAGGAATCCAGTGCTGGGGCACCAACGGACCTGGCGTGCCTGACCCACCCCACCTCGCAGGTCCTTTCTTCCCAGCTGCCTGTCCAGGGGTCTGGGCCCTGAGGGGAGAGCTACAGACCAGCAAGGGGCCTGCACACCTGGCAGGAGTACCAGGTGAAGGTGGAAAATAGATGGGCTGCCATGATGTTGCTGTTGTCATCACATAAGAATTCAGATTCTTGCCGGGCGCTGTGGCTCACGTCTGTAATCCCAGCACTTTGGGAGGCAGAGGTGAGGATTGCCTGAGCCCACGGGTTCGAGACTAGCCTGGGCAAGATGGTGAGACTTCGTCTCTACAGTAATTCAAAAAATTAGCTGGGCATGGTGGTGCGTGCCTGTAGTTCCAGCTACTTGGAAGGTTGAGGCAGAAGGATCACCTGAGCCCAGCAGGTCGAGGCTGCAGTGGCCGAAAAAAAAAAAGACAAAAAAGAAAAAAAAGAATTCAGATTCTTAGGGAGAAGGAGCTTTTTAGACTGGGGAAATCTCCAGGAATCCCATACACCTCTCTCTGCTCCATTGGACTCAGATGTGGCACTTTGCTGCATCATCAGCTCTGAGTAGTGTATCATCTGTCTGGGTTCAGTATCCCCCCTGGTAACCCATGTGATCATGTCTGCCCTCCTTCCTCGGGGTGGAGTGAGGTGGGGGTGGGGAGTATGACTGAGAGGGAGAACATGCTCATGGCTGCAGAACCAAGCACTAAGTCATCACTTCAG
Organism: Carlito syrichta; assembly: GCF_000164805.1. Lineage (NCBI taxonomy): Eukaryota > Metazoa > Chordata > Mammalia > Primates > Tarsiidae > Carlito > Carlito syrichta. The sequence goes on along the minus strand of NW_007233385.1, from coordinate 92,547 downwards.
TTTTCCTGTGGGCCCTTAGTTGTCTGCATAGCCTCTTAGCTGGGGGACACGGCCACCCTCTTTGGGCTCCTACCCTCAAATCACTGGGAACTCCAAGGCTCATAATCACTCAGAAGTGGAGGTCAGTCTTGCATCCAAGAGGAGAGAGAACTGGGGTGGGACCTGGCACTCCCAATTCCACTGGGCTCTTCAGAGCCCACCTGGGCCATAGAGCCAGGTCTGGAAGAACACCAGGTCTTCACATGGGGCGGGGGGTGGGGGGGCACACAAGTCTGTCCTGGCCACCCTCGGGGTAAATTCACATCAGGGGATTTGTTGCCCTTTCTGCCTTGGAGTTTGGAGTCCTGCCACCCTGGGCCCTCCTGCAGCCTCTCTAGCTTCTCCAGCAGTCTCTCCAGTTGTACTTGAGGGAGCAGGGGTTGGGGTCTTGCTCTGGACATCTCCCTGTTCCCCGTTCTGCATATAGGAGTCAAGTGGAGGTGGCCACGGGAGTGTCTTCCATCACACTTTTATATAAGGAGCCAAAACAAGTCAGTCTTTAGAAAGCAAAAGGATGTTCTGCAGCATTAAAGTTGCCCACTAAGGCACCCCTACGGTGCAGGAAATGCAATGTGAGCTGTGAAGGCAGGATACTACAACTGCAAACCCACAGAGGCTTTCTGCATCTGGGCAGCTACCCTCCCAGGCTGAGGAAGCCTCCTGGTACTGTCTGGCACACCCCCTGGTGTCAGAAGGCAGTATTACACCAGGTCCAGCAGAAGCTTCTATCCCCAGATGCAGGTCTGGGATGCCACCTTGGGGTTTTGCTCTCACTCCCATCCTAACCTAACCTCAGGGAGAGGAACCTGGATGTCAGGTTAGAGTTCTGGGTTTCTTTTTCAGAAATTTTCATATTTCAGCTTTTTGGTGACCAGGAGCAGTGAAATAGTTCACAAGGTACCTATACCTCCACCTTCCCCAGATGCACAGGGACTGGGCACTCCCTTCATGCTGCCCAAGGGAGGGAGCATGTCCCTGGCCTCACTTACCGGGGGTGGGCATGGAAATGGGCTCCAGCTGGCTTTGGAGGGCAGCTCAGGCTTCCAGGAAGAAGTAGTGTCATCCCTGAACAGAGATCCTAGGGAGAACTGGGCCTTTGGTGGGAGCTACAGTGGACAGTCCTCGGATGGAACTGGTGGGATCTGATGTGACCCAGAGATGTCCTTAAGCCTGGCTGGGTCTCTGACAACCTTGTGCTCTTGTCACCCTGGGTTGGCGGGTCAAGAGGTGTGTCCTGCCCTAAGGCCAGGGCAGCTGAGATCCTTGTCAAGGTGCTGGGAGCAGGATGGGCCACAGCATGCTGGGTAAAATCCCAGCCCAGGTTCTCACTCCTGACCAAGCTGGGCAGTTGTTTTGAGCCCCTATAGCCTCCCTGCCTAGTGGAGAATATGCTCTTGCTCCCTTATGGGGCTGATGGTGGCATGAGCTATAAGGCGCTCAGTGGGAGAGAGCCCAGCAGCAAGCAAGCCCTCCATGAAGACAGTAACATCAAATCAACTACTATGTGCAGCAGTCATGTTGTGATAGGGGCTGTGGCCTGCAGCAATGGGTGGTGCTCACTGGTGACACTGTGTAGGGTGGGGCAAGGTATAAGGTGAATGCTGCTCAGACTCCATGCTCAGTGGATGGTGTCATTCCAGTCACAGCCAGAAGCCTAGTTCCAGGAGCATAAGGGGTGGAAAGGGGAAGGCCCCTCTCATCACCACCCCAATACATTTTGTGCCTCACTCACAAAATATGTGCTTCCTATACCCCCAACTTGGGCTCCTCTGAGTCAGAGGTGTTTGCTCCCCAGGTAGGATGCTTCCGCCTAGGGGCACCATCCCGCCATTTGGGGATTCTTAGGTCACTGAAGCATCAGGCAACACAGGGGTTGCTCTGCTGGGTGGAGTGACTGATCCTGACTCTCAATGGGCAGCAGGGCTTTGTGCTGCTTGGAAGCCAGAAGGAGTGTCCTCCTAATTCTCCCTTGTGATGCAGTACAGGTAATGGAGGCAACAGTACCTATGCAGGCAGACCACACATGGCCCGAGGCCTTCAGGAATGAAGGCTCGAGTCACCCCACCAGATAAAGGCCACCACCAGCTGAGACACTGGCTGAGGGGAGAGAGAACATGGAATGAATAGTGGAAAAGGGAAATGATAAACACCAGCCACAGTAGTTTATTCATGACCACATATAGAATATAAATATATATGAATATATTTGTATATATTATCCAGTGACTATATTATCTGTAATTCATACATACTGCCCACGTTTCCCTTTTCCTACCATCTTATTTAAGGAGTACCAGCTGGGCTCGGTGGCTCAGCCTGTAATCCTGTGCTTTGGGAGGCTGAGGTGAGTGGATTGCCTGAGACTGCGGGTTTGAGAACCGCCTGGGCAACTTGACGAGACCTCATCTCTACAATAAATCAAAAAATTAGCCGGGCGTGGTAGTGTGAGCCTGTAGTTCCAGCTACTTGGAAGGCTGAGGTGGAAGGATTGCCGAAGTCCAGCAGGTTGAGGCTGTGGTGGCCGGGAGCAGCCACTGCACTCCAGTCTGGGTGACAGAGTGAGACTCCAACTCAAAAAAAAAAAAAAAAAAAAAGGAGTACCGATTCTAGGATAGTGTTTAGGCCATAGGATGTCAGGAGAGATTGTATCTGAACTAGAAATCAGCACACTCTGATGTGCCCAGTGGAGGCTTATGGGCATCTGCCTTCACACTTGGGGAGGACCAGCACATCACTGGCTTGATGGTGGCTATGTAACATTAGGTTGGGATGCAATGTTGTTGAAACAGGGAGGTCAAGACAGGAGGGGGGTGCAGATGCTGAGAGCCCCTAGGGTGCCCTTGATGAGTGGCCCGTCAGAACAGCATCACCCTCCCCTGCCTGTCACAGCAGCTGCACAGCCAGTCTCAACATGGAGAACTGTGCCCTCCTGGCAGAATCCCTGTTCAGTGCTGAGATGGGAGCAGTGAGATGTTTGGGAGGCCAGAGGAGGAGATGCAACGGGACTCCAGGTGCCCTGGAGAGCTGAACTTCAAGGGTGCAGGCTGCTGGGATCCTGGTGGATCCCTGTCCTACTTTCCCATCTCCTGCCCTTGGCTCCCAGCCTCTGATTCCCTGTATTCAAGTTCTCGCTGCATAAGATTCCTCAAGCGGTTTAGAGTTCCTTGACTAAAGCCTGACTAATCAACCTAGCTGAACAGAGGGAGGGAAGAACTCTGTCTCGGGCAGCCTTGGACCCTCTCTGACAGTCCCCTCCTGGATACACACATCCTTGCACCACCATCAAGAGGGGACAGAGACCCTCTTGATCTGCGTTTCGGGAAGATGGGGTTGAACTGGGGAAAATGAAAACTCAGCGTGACAGTGAGGAAGCAGGGAAAGACCAGCCTCCTTTCAGTGCAGGAACACTTCTCCCTCTCAGGGTCACAGGCTTGGGACATGCCCTCTCCAAGGATTTAGAACCGTCCCCTAAGGCGGAACGTTCCCGCTGCTGGGAAGAGCTGTCCCTGAAGGCTCCCCGGGCAGGCAGGACTGGGCCTGAAGGGCCTCCTCATACTTCTGGAGCTGAGACCAGAAACCTGGATTGGGTTCGGCTACCGGGCGGGCACGCTTCACCATCTGCAAACAAGAGGTGAATTAAATACCCCCAAATTGCCCTGGTGGCCAGGAAGGCCCGAGTAAGCCCCGCCTCTAAAAGTGGGCTCCGCCCAATCAGGAAGTGCCTCTCTTAGTACTCAAACCCGCCCCTATGAATGAACTCCGCCCCTCCCGGAAGTGCCTCTCCCAGTTCCGAAGCCCGCCCCACCCGGAAGGCCCGCCCCACCTGGAAAGCCTGCGCGAGGCTGAGGCCGCGGTACCGCATGAGGTAGGCGGTACAGACGGTGGCCGAGCGGCTGCGGCCGTTCTTGCAGTAGACTAGGCAGGCGCCGCCGGCGCGCACCGCTGCCTCAATGGCGGCGCACGTGGGCTCCAGATGCACCAGCAGGTCCTCGGCCGGGTCGTCAAACACAGGCACGCGCAACTCGGCCACGTCGGGGGCGCGCGGGCCGGGCTGCTGGCGGGAGACGTTGACGCACAGCGTGACGCCCGCACGCTCCAGCAACTGCGTTGCGACCGCGGCTCGCGCGCTCCCGAGCAAGAGCGAGGGTGCGACGAGCGCGAACGGCGGTGGTAGCGGCGGCGTGGCCTCGCGGCGTCCGGCTCCTCCCGGGTCCATGGCCCGCCCTCGGGTGCCAGCACGGAGGGTCTATTTATGGACTCGGGAAGCCGACTGGGCTCCTTCGGGTCCTAGAGCCCTCTGTCTCCGGGCCAGGCTGTGGCGTGTGCCCTGATCGCCGCCGCATTGACCCGGCCGAGCTGGCCGCCTCCGGGGATTGGCCCCCCGAAGTGTCGGATGGCAGCGGCCAGATGGACGGGGCGGGGATTGGTTGCGTGGCCTGGGCGCCCGGGCGAAGCGGCTTCTGTCCCCGAGCGCCGCGTTCTGTCTCCGGCTGCCGGGGCTCCAGTGGTAGCTGGCCTGCGGGGCTGGGCTTTAGCACTGCAACAGCCAGTCCCGCCGGCCATAGCGACGTGTCCCTCGGTGTGGGCACCGGAGCCAGGCGCGTCCTACCCAGTGGGGACAGCAGGGCTTGGGGATGCGGGGGCTGCCTCCTAGAGGTTTGCCTGCTGTGCAGAGGAGCACCTGTCACAGATGCTAATCTGGACACTGGTGTCCTCCATGCCGTTTTGTAAGGGCCGCGTGGCTGTCACTCAGGCAGTGGATAGCAGGATACCTGGTTTCCTGCCTTTTTTTTTTTTGAGTCGGAGTCTCACTCTGCCGCCCAGGCTGGAGTGCAGTGGCACACTCCTAGCCACCGCAGCCTCGACCTGCTGGGCTCAGGCGATCCTTCTGTCTCAGCCTTCCAAGTAGCTGGAACTACAGGAGCGTGCTACCACGCCCGACTAAGTTTTTAATTTATTGTAGAGACGTCTCGCCCAGTTGCCCAGGCTGATCTTAAACCCAGTTCAGGCAAGACTCAGGCAATCCTTTCACTTCGGCCTCCCTATGTGCTAGGATTACAGGCTTGAGCCACCGCACCCAGTCTGTTTCCTGCTTTCTTAACCACTTGTGAGTGCACTGCTGGCTGTGGTGCATTTTATTACAGCTTTACGTTTTATCTCTTTTTCTTATCTGCTTCCTAAGACATTGCCCTTTGTAATTTTTGCATTTTATTTTTCTATTTATTTTAAAACATGGTTCATATACAGTAAAACCATTTACCATTATCTTTTCATCATTCATAGACCAGTATTTCTCTTGTTATTTTAAAAATATTTTTAGGGTCAGCATTGTACTTCTAGAAATGTATTTAATATCATTTAATGTCCATGAAGTCATTTAAGAAGGCCTCTTCAGTCGATTTTTCTGATGTCTGGCATTTTTCAGGGAGTGGATTCAGTGAAAAAGCAACGGTCTCACAGGTTTGCAGACATTTAATAATTACAGTTTCAGTTTTATTCTGATAATAAAAACTTATTTGATTAATTTCCATTATTTACTTGTTTGCAACCATTCTCCCTGAAATTCTTCTCTATTATCCCCACCCTTAACCTAGTGTTAGATAAACCTGACAAAAATTACCTGTACAATCTCATTGTCTCCTTTCCAGCAGCCACCTCGCATTGGTAACTGTCAGATCATTAAAAAATTTTTTTTAATGTATTTTGAAGTTTTGATGTTGAGTGCATACACATTTAATATTGTGCTGGTTTCTTGTTTTTATTTTTTTGAAACAGGATCTTACTCTTGCTCAGGCTGGAGCATAGTGGTGCCATCGTAGCTCACTGCTGTCTGGAACTCCTGCCTAAGAGTGCTCCTCCTCCGGAGTAGCTAGGACTACAGACCGCACCACCACCCCGGCTAATTTTTTTCTTTTTTTTAGAGAAGGGACTCTGTTGTACAGGCTGGTCTCAAACTACTACCTCAAGGGATCCTTCTGCCTCAGACTCCCAAAGTATTGGGATTGCAGGTGTGAGTGATCGTGCTTGGCCTGGAACCACCAGATCTTTATAGCAACCTGGGGTTCACTCTTGAGCTAAAAATTCAATTATCTGTGCAGCCCGATCTTCACTGGCGACAAGTCTAGACATCATCTCCGTGGGGGCCTTACTGTTATCCATTTCCCTCTTCCTCCACCCTAAGAAGGACTCTGGCTCTCCCGGGATGGGGAGGGAATGGAATTCCCTTTTTAACCCAGAGTTCATGGGAGCCATTCAATTAGGTGGGGATGTTCCACCTCCAGCTTTAGGAGTGGACCCAAGTTGCCTCCAGCCAACTGGTGGTAAGGCTTCAGAGATTTGTAGGCTATTTTGAAGTTTCAATGGACTGTTTTTCATTCTCTTTTCATAACGAATTTTAAACAGCTTAGTTTGCCAGTTTGCTTAGTTCTCACGGTGCAGTTGCAGGGAGCTGGGCAGAAAGAGGGGACCCGAGGAGGAAAGACTGAGAGGTCCAGAGCCAGTGGCTCAAGGAACCAAGGTGGGTAGGAGGAGCTAAGGGAGAAGAAAGACGTGAACTGGGAGACAGCCTGGAAGGGAGTGTGGAGGAAGTGCCCCCCAAACCCTAGAATCTTGACCTGGTTACCTTAGTTTTTAGTCCCCGCAAAGCCAGCCTGCGGAGAGGGGCTGGGTATGGACGCATCCCGCGCCCTGTGAAGCACTGTTCCCAGAAGCAGTCTAGGCTGAGAAACCCAAGCCCCGCCCCTCAGAGGGCCTCTCCCCTCGCCAGGAAGGCTGACTTGCTTCAGCAGCAGAAATGCTGTTTCCCGGCATTGTGCCTCCGCACAAGCCAGCCAGTTCCTGAAATGTGTCCTCTAGTCCGGAGAGCTCCTGCACATCCTCTTTAACCCTATCCAGGAGTCCTCTGTCCCTCGGGTCTTCCCCGTGACCCTGGGTCCAGACAACCAATCCCTCTTCTCTCCGGTGACCCCTGCGGCCCTCCGTTCATCTCGCTCCTCCAGCAGATTTCGAGCTCCGCCTTGCGTCACCAACATCCGAAAAAGCACGTGTTAAAGCCGTGGTTCCACCACGTTCTAGGAGATCTGGGGCAAGTTAATGAAGCTTTTGAGCCTCAGTTTCAAGTGTCACACGGCGCTCCTAGTATCCCCTTCACGAAGGTGTTGGACGCATTTAGCGCTATCTCCTAGGGGCACTTGGCCTCTGCGCTGGCCGGGCAGGTGTCGAGTGGGGGCGGGGTGGTGGACAGAGGCCCGCAGGCCGGGCGGCAACGAGTCGGTGAGGTCACAGAAGGGCGGGCACGCTCGAGGGCGGGGCCGGGGCGGGGATTGGGCTGGGAGGGGCTGCGGTCGGGGCGGGGCCCGTCTCCAGGGAAACCGACGCCATCCGACTGAGCAGAGGGAGTCGCAGGCTCAGTGTGGCGAGCCGGTCTCCGCCTTGCTGGCCGCGGTCCTGGGCAGTCTCCGTGCTGTCCGGCGCGAGCTGTTCGGTGCGAGCTTTCCGAGCCTCGGTGCGGCCCTGCGGCAAGGGAGTCGGGAGCTGGGTGGTCCCGGCGGGTGGGGGCCCGGCCCATCGAGTCCCCGGGGAGGACAGAGTGCGGGGCTGGGTGGAAGCGGCGCATCCCGCGCCTGGTGTCCACCGCTGCTCTCGAGGACTAGTTTCCGAGGCCCGCAGGCGCAAGAGGGACCCTGCTGTCGATAGCATTAGCTGGCTCGGGGCCTGACCCCAGGCCGATGGGGCTGTGCGGGTCCTCAGGTGCCCACGGTGTTCCTGGCCGGAGCCCTGGGGGTGAATGTGTGGACCCCCGCTTTGTTTGCAGGTTCGAAGACCCGAGACATGGAAGGTGGTCATTCTCCCTTCACTTTAGACTACGAAGTCTCAAAAACTTACAGCCCCCAACGTCTGCTGGAAGGGAAAGGCAATGACACCCCTGCTGTTGAGTACCTGGGATCCCCAGAAAGTCACACCGTCTTCACCAAAAGGTGCGGGGGTACCCTCTGGCAGGAAAGTCCGACTCTGACTCAGGGGTCCAGAGTTAGCTGGGATGCACATTGGGACAAGCATTAAAATTTGCCAGTTGTTTGACTTCCCACACTCCCCCAAAACTGGAGAAACAGAAAATCCTCAACGTTACATCAACAACTTCTGAGGGAAAAGGACAATAATGGGCAATTGAATCTCATGCGGGATCTTTTCACGTTTCCTTCTCTGCCCATTGGGTTTCACTTCCTAGTAGATGTTCGGAACACTTCCTTTACAAGATGGAGTTTTTCCCAAGTTGAACCAGCTTCTTCACAGCTCCGTTGTTAATGGGAAGGGCTACTTCCACTGTTGTCCAAGTTGGTCTTGAACTTCTGGCCTCAAGTGTCCTCCCACTTCAATCTCCCAAAATGCTGAGATTACAGTTGTGAACCACTGTGCCTGGATATTATATATATAAAATTAAACACGTAATACCTGTCCCATGAGAAAATATAGGTGTATTTGCTTGCTAGGACTACCATATAACAAAGAACTATGGACTGGGAAGCTTAAAAAACAAACAATAGCCTCAGTTCTCAGTGCTGAAAGTCTGAGATCAAGGTTTCAGCAGGCTTGGTTCCTTCTGAGGCTGTGGAACAGGACCCAGAGGGACTGTCCCAGGCTCCTCTCCTTGTCTTGTAGACGGCTGGCTTCTCCCTTTGTCTGTTCATATTCCCCTATGCATTTATGTCCAAATTTCCCCTTTTTATGAGGTCAGGAATCATACTGGATCCATCCTAATGACCTTATTATATTGGTCTATCCTAATGACCTCACTTTAACTTGATTACTTCTATAAAGACCCTGTCTCCAAATAAGGTCACATTGTGAGGCACAGCACTGGAGGTTGGTTAGGACTCCTACATGAGAATGGAGGAGGGGACACGATTCAATCCATAACAACAGGTAAGCAAAAGAAAAACCAACCAAATCTGTGCCCCTGTTGGGTGTCTATCCTTCTGGGCTGCTTTCTATGTGCAAATAATACATCAAGCCTAGATTTTGTGTTCTCAGCAGCTAAATCCTGTCTTCATTGGCCAGATGCTTTGTCTATACTTTGTGACCCACAACTGGCATTTGAGGGCAGCCTGGTAGAGGGGGTCAGGGTCTGAAGGTTCCCAGGCCATGTGCTACCCATTCAGGCTGTCAGGTTGGCGGTGGAACAGGTCTGTAGACAGAGCCACTAGCACACAGCATTCCCCAGTGAACCTTTTAGTTTGGGGGCATGGTGGCACGCAGAAGGAGGGATATGTGTGGGAAGGGTTGGGGTTAATCCCCTTATAACTTTTGATAAATCCACTCTCTCCTGTGTTATCTTCCTGTTGCTGCATACCCCCTACATTCATCTGTCCATCTTAGTGTCAGCTGACTGCCACTAACTGTCCTCTGACCTTCAGTGGGTCCTGCCCTGCTTGGGGCTAGTGCTGTCAGCTTTCATGAGAGGACCCTGCTGTGGCCACATGCGCCCAGCAGACATCTGGCGGGGCCATCGGGTCTGAGGTAGGGCGGACAGCGGGCCCCAGGCTGGAGAGGGCTGATGTCCTGCCTCTGGGGGCCTGCAGCCATTTACCCTTGTCAGTTTGGGTTCAAATTCCAGTGTGATCTGGGCAATTACTACACCCTCTGTGCCTCAGTTACCTTTTCTGTGGAATGGGGACAACAATAGCACCTGCTTCAGGGTTGAAAGGATGAAATGAAAAGGGGGTTGTGCTCCTTACAGTCACTGAATGTGCTTCAGCTGACTTGCTATTCCCTCCCTCTGCTCTCTGTCCTCCTAGGGACAGCCTAACAGCCTCTGAGGAGGAGGAGGAAGAATCTGAGGGTCCCCTGAGGATACAGGACCTGAAGGAGGCCTACATCCAGCTCATCCAGGGCGTGCAGGAGTGGCAGGATGGCTGCATCTACCGAGGGGAGTTTGGACTAAACATGAAGCTCGGATATGGTGAATTCTCTTGGCCCACAGGCGAGGTAACTTTTTTTCACCACTTCCTTCACCTCTTCCCCTAGGGGCTCTAACCTAGGCTCAGCCAGCTATGGCTGCTGGTCTTTTTCCTTCTGAGAATGATGTGGTGTCAACAGGAAGGATGCCAGGTCTTTCCTTCTTAAGAAATGTCTGAGCCGGGCTTGGTGGCTCAGCCTGTAATTCCACGCCTTTGAGGTGAGTGGATTGCCTGAGCCCGCGGGTTCGAGACCCACCTGGGCAACTTGGCGAGACCTCATCTCTACAATAAATAAAAAATGAGCTGGGTGTGGTAGCGCCCGCCTGTAGTTCCAGCTACTTAGAAGGCTGAGGCGGAAGGATCACTGGAGCCCAGCAGGTCGAGGCTGTGGTGGCCGGGAGCGACCACTGCACTTCAGTCTGGGTGACGGAGTGAGACTCCAATTCAAAAAAGAAAAAAAAAATGTCTGTAGAAGAATATCCTTCCAGACATCCAATATCATGCCCATTGTTTGCCCTAAGGTTTGTAGAATTAGGTTTGGGATGCTGTGATTTAAGAAGATAAATTCTTCAGTCTAGACAATTTAGCAAGACCTCATCCTTACAAAAGATCCGAAAATTCACCGGGTATGATGGCAGGCACTTGTGGTCCCAGCTACCCAGGAGGCTGAGGCTGTGGTGAACCATGATCATGCCACTGTTCTCCAGCCTAGGTGACAGAGTGAAACCCTGACTCCAAAAAAAGAGAAAAGAATAGAAAAGAAAAAAAATTCTTAATCTGGGCAAATGTTTTAAAATTATGAATTACTGTAGTGACTTATGTATTTACATTGGTGAAATCTCCTTGTGTTTAACCTTAAGCAGAAGGCAAAGACGTTCTAAAAGACAAAATGAGAGAACATGTTGGTCAAGCTCATCAGAATAGCAACAAACAGAGCCCAAATTCAATGCAGCTGAACCTGCATTGGGGTCTTTGTTGGCTCTTATAACTAACAGTCCAAGGGGCAGGTAGCCTCAGGCTTGGCTGGATCCAGGGGTTCTAAGGACCCCATCAAGCACTCCCTCTTTCCATCTCCATGTGAGGGGGTCTAAGACTGACCTTCCATTATCTGACCAGCCCCTAGGGATGGTGTCATACACCCATGGAAGAGAAAAAGGCCCCAGCACAATGCTGGTCTGGCTTGGAGACACGGGATATGGCCAAACCCATCAAGGCTGGGGCTGGGGTAAGGTGTCCTCTGGTTGGCCAGACCTGAACCATAGGCTGGAAGCTAGGGTCCCATGAAAATTCATCTCTGCAGGGAAGAGGGTGTCTGCTGTCAGAAGAAAAGGAAGGGACACTAAGTCAGCAAAAATGGCTATCCCCTTCACACTGGGTGTCAGATCTGGGTGGACTGTGCACATGGACAACTGCCAGGTACTCTTGTCCAAGCTTCTAAAGCCTGTGTCCCAATTTGAGAAGTTATAAATCAATGTCCTGCCCGTGTGCCTATTCCTGGGCCTGCAGCCTCCCTTCCCAGGACCAGGTGCCGCCTATGAACCTGACAGGGAGCATGGCATGCTGGGGCTTCTGAGTGGGGTCAGGGCCAACTTAAACTCAAGCTTAAGGACCCAGGAAGAAGCAGGTCCATGTCTTCCTGATTCAGGATGTCTTGGCAGTTGCAAACACTCCCCCCCCCCCACATTCCCCATCTGAGCAGAGGACAGGGAGGGAGTATGGCAATCAGGGCCAACTGCCTGGCAATCACTCTGGGTGCTTTAGGTGGCAAACTCTAAGTCAGGTTTGCCACCTCCACTTGAAGGAGGCCCTGTAGCCAGGCGGCCTGTGAAACCTGAGATAGTCCTGATGGTCCTCATGCATTGTCAGTCAGGTATTGTGACTGGGCTTCGATGGCATCTGGTCAGGCTCAGGGCTGAAAGCAGCAGTTTCTCAGACACCATGGGCCACCAACTTCTCCATCTCACAGTTGTACCGTGGGCAGTTTTACCGGGATCACTGCCATGGCCTGGGCACCTACATGTGGCCGGATGGCTCCAGTTTCACAGGCATGTTTTACCTCAGCCACCGAGAGGGCTACGGTGCCATGTACATGAAGACAAGGTTCTTCCAGGTGAGTGGGGCCACAATGTGTTCAGGTGAGGGGGTGTGGCTGCTGTGTGTTCAGGTGAGGGGGCGGGACTGCTGTGTGTTTAGGGCAGGGTATAAAAAGATGTTTAGGTCCTGGGGAAGCTTATTTGTTTAACTAAAAGCTTTCTTATTTTGAATGATTATAATAGTACCAATAACAAAGGTATAAATAGAAAATGAAAGTTTCCTTGTCATTTTATTCCCCAGAGGGATATTAGCAAGTTGTTTTCTATCCTTTATATTTAAAATATCTCTGTAAATATTTATTTTTAAAAATATATAGGCCGGCCGGGCTCGGTGGCTCAGCCTGTAATCCCACGTCTTGGGAGGCCGAGGTGAGTGAATTGCCTGAGCCCACGGGTTCAAGATGCGCCTGGGCAAGTTGGCGAGACCTCATCTCTACAATAAATAAAAAAATCAGCTGGGCATGGTAGCGCGTGCCTGTAATTCCGGTTACTCGGAAGGCTGAGGCGGAAGGATCGCCGGAGCCCAGTGGGTTGAGGCTGCAGTGACCGGGAGCGGCCACTGCACTCTAGTCTGGGCAACAGAGTGAGACTCCAACTTAAAAACAAACAAACAAACAAACAAAAAACCCAAAATATATAAACGGAAAAAATAATAAATATATAAACTGGATCATTCTACACATATTTGTTTGAAATATGCCCTTTTTATGGAGAACATGCCTGGTCTTTCAAATTCAGATATTCCTCTATCCCTTTTATTTTATTATAGTATAATTTATAGTAAAATTCACCCATTTTAATATACAGTTGTGAAAGTTTTGACAAGGATGGGGTGGTATAACTACTACCTGTGGTCAAAATATAGAACAGTTCCATCACCTCAAAATATTGTCTTGTGCCCTTTGTAATAAATCTCTCCTTTTCAGCCCCCAACCTGTGGCTGATATGTTTTGGCCTATAATTTTGTCCTTGCAAGGATGCCATATTAATGGAATCATAAATATGTAGCCTTTTGAGTCAGGCATCTTTCACTTGGCATAATGCATCTGAGACTCATCTGTGTGGTGTGTGTTCCAAGAGCTCGTTCCTTTTTATTGCTTAATAATTTCACATTGTACCAAACTACCAAAGTTTACCTATTTCCCACCTGAAAGACATTTGAGTTATTTCCAGATTTTGACCATTATGAATAAAGCTGCTATAAACATATATATTTAGTTTGTGTGTGTGCATGAAAACATGAAGCATGGTGTTGTGTGTAGTAAGCCAGATAGGCTGGAGTCGTGGGGGTGAAAGTATTCACGGACAATTATGAATTAAGAAAGGTAGATTTATTAAAGGGAAGATATGTTGTGAGAGCGTGTCTGCTGTCTGCCAAGTGGGGAGAGCTAAATAGAAGCATTTATACAACAGTATGGGATTCAATGTGGGCCAGGAGATTGCCTGTAGGGCATGGAGAAGTTTGCAAATTGCACTGCTGGAGATTTGTAAATCTGCTGATCTACTAAAGGGTTTTGTTTCTTTAACAGCAATAGTTGAGTTTGTTGGGAACCTGCAGTGAGTTGTTAAGTACTTTTTTGTTTGTAAGGAACTGATAGCAAATGTTTTATAATTGGTTATTCAGCTTTTACAATTCTTGTTTCATTCTGAGATTTCCTCAAAATTATTTATTTACCCAATTTACTCAATTGATGTAGGCCTAATTGGGCCTCATGTTCCTCCACACATAGGTTTTTGTTTCACTTGGGTAGATATTTAGGAGTGGGACTGTGGGTTTATCTGATAAATAAATGCTTCACTTGACCTAAATAGCTGCTGTCAACATAAGGAAGAAATGGAGGCAAAATTAATGTAAGTAGTTTATTTGAGCCAAGGTTGAGGATTGTGGCCTGGGGCACACAGACTCAAGTTATCCTGAATATGTGTGCTGATTAGTAATAGTTACAAGTGGGTTTTTAAAGGAAAAAAGAAAGGGCCAGTTCTTAAATTGCTTACAAGAATTTATATTAAAATAACATAAGATGGCCAGACTCAGTGGCTCAGCCTGTAATCACAGTACTTTGGGAGGCTAAGGGGAGTGGATTGTCTGAGCCCACAGGTTCGAGATCAGCCCGGGTAATTTGGTGAGACCTCGTCTCCATAATAAATAAAAAATTAGCCAGGCATGGTAGCGCACGCCTGTAGTTCCATCTACTTGGAAGACTCAGGCAGAAGGACTGCCAGAGCCCAGTGGGTCAACACTGGGGTGGCCATGAGTGTGTCACTGCACTCCAGCCTGGGCGATGCAGTGAAACTCCAACTCAAAAAATGAAAAAATAAATAAATAACTATAGCTATTGACTGGTTTAACAATGCTTTTTGTAATCCAAATTTCAGGAGCATGAAAATAATGGGTGAGGGTGGCACTGTGCAACTTGTGGTAACATTTTAGGTAGTTTATCAGTTAGTCTGGAAACTATAGGGAAGGAAAGAAAAAACAATGACTTGAAACAGTTATCCTTGGGCATAACTGCAGGGGACTGTGACTGAAGTCTCATGCTGGTCTCTCTCTGGGTCTGATACATTTTGCAGAGCTGACATTGCTCAGGCTGCTCTGAGCCACTTTCCTTTCTCATCTCCACCTCCCCCCCTTTTTTGGAGATAGGGTCTCACTCTGTTGCCTAGGCTAGAGGGCAGGTAGCATAATCACGGCTCATTGCAGTCTTGATCTCCTGGGCTCAGTTGATCCTTCTGCCTCAGCCTCTAAAGTAGGTGGAACTATGGGTGCACACCAGCATGCCAAGCTACTTTTTTTTTTTTTTTTTTTTTTTTTACCTTCTGTGGAGACAAGATCTTGCTATATTGCCCAGGCTGGTCTCGAACTCCTGGGCTCAAGCAATCCACTGCCTCAGTCTCCCAAAGTACAAGGATTACTGGCATGGACCACCATATCTGACCTTATTTCCCCCTTTTGATTGATGTCTTTCTCTTCTGAATACACTGATTAATATTTTAGATGTAAGTTTGTCCTACATCATTGCGAAGACTCCTTTTCAAGTAATCTGATCTCACATGGGGAAAAGAGAAGTACCATGGCTCAAGAATTCAGTGAGGTCTCAAGGCCAAATTGATTGGCAAAACAAAAGGACAAAACAATGGGCTCTCAGTCAGGCCATCCACTTACAAAGGAGCTGTGGCATGTTGGATTATTTCTAAGCATGCAGCTATCATGGTTTTAGTTTTTGTTGTTGACTTTAGACCTCTAGAAATACAAAGCACAATCAATTTCAGAATTAAAAATATGATGCAAAAAAGGATCATTATTAACAATTTGAAATACAGATCTGGAAAGTGTTCTTATTCCTGAAGGTAACCGGTGAAATAAATCACATTAGATATCTGTCATTGTAATGTTGCATAGCCATTGAGCCTTTGGAATGATCTTTTTTAACCAGGTTTTAACTTTTTGTCATGGTCTGAAGAACAAGGTGACTGATGCGAGTCAGCTATAGCTGGAGATCTTTAGTGAGAGAAGATGTCCACTCAGGCAGCCTTCCTTTTTAAAATAAGAAATGTGAATCCATGAGTCAATGCCTCTGAGTTTAGCTGCACAAAATTTTTTTTTTTGAGTCAGAGTCTCACTCTGTCACCCAGGCTGGAGTGCAGTGGCACACTCACAGTCCCCACAGCCTCGACCTGCTGGGCTCAGGGCATCCCTGCGTCAGTCTTCCAAGCAACTGGAACTATAGGTGTGCGCCACCACACCCGGCTAATTTTTTAATTTAATTGTAGAGACAAGGTCTTGCCATGTTGCGCAGGCTGGTCTCAAACCTGTAGGCTTAGACAATCCTCTTGCCTCCATCTCCCAAAGTGCTGGGATTACAGGTGTGAGCCACTGTACCTGGCTAAAAATTTGTTAATAATACCTGGTATGTGCTGTGTGTGGCAGTGGACTTGGTATGGTCAGAGTCATGGGTTGGTAAGAAGAATTTACCAAAATAGTGAAAACAGGAAGATGTATTAAAGGGAAGATGCGTTGTGAAGGACACAATAAGTAGGATGGCAGTGAGAGAAAGTTTGCTGTTTGCTGTCTGCAAAGAGGCAAGGGCGAGATAGCAGTATTTCTAAGACTATATTGAGATCCAATTAAGGCTGGGGAAATTGTCTCTGGGGGAGGTCTGCAAAAGGAAATTCCCAGAGGTTTGTGAAAGGCTGATTGATTGCAAAGTTTTGTTACTTTAAGGTAGGGTAAAATAACATCAATAGTTAACAATAATTAACTGCTTCTTGTTTACCTTGGAACTGGCAATGAATGGTTAACTACTTCCTGTTTATTGTTGACCTAACAGCAAATAGTTTACAGCTGGCTAGCTAGCTTTTACAGCTCCTTGTGGTTATCAGTAAGTTTCTTTGTAGGTATTTATCTTGAGGTCCTTTTCCATAATATAATTTACCAAATTTACCCAATTGATGCTGGCCTAATTGAACCTTATATTCCTCTTTAGTACGGTCTCTTCCAACATGTTGGAGAGAATATTTTATTTAATATCATTTCCAATAACCACATTTCTAGGTCAGAGGCCATGATCTTTTATGCTTTCATTTCGGGGAGCTCAATGTTAAAAAAAAAACAACGAAAAAGAATCTGTCATTCATTTTTAGTGAGGAGTTTTATGAGGCCTCGGCAATAATAAGGACTATCACCTTTAAGGAGAGATGGTTTGTGAGCTCCATCCAGGTGCATAGACTTTCCTGTTATTATTTCAAAGGGAGAAAACTGATGTTTCCCAAATGGGGTAAAGATACTGTAGCAGGAAAAATAGAGAGATCATGACACTGAGACTATTATAGAAAGTGGCACTTTATTACGCCGGCCATCCCAGCGGGCCCGAGGGTTTAATGCGTCCAAATCGAGCGAGCCAGAACAGGAAAAGTGGGGTCTTATACCCTTGTTTAGGTAAGGGAGGGGGTTGTGTTGAGTGATTCCATACTTCCTTTGGAATTTTACAAGGTTGTACTCAGCAAAATTAGATTTTTCAAAGAACAAATGGTTTCCAGGAACTGCAGGATTGTTAATATCAACTTCAGAAGAGGGGGTTTTAGATAAGACTCTTTTCCATTTCCATGAAATGGCCAGTCTCTGGGCCATTTGGCCTTTTTTTTTTTTAAACAAAACCCGCCTGGGGGGTCTTTAAAGTTGCAACTTGCATTTTAAAAGGAAATACCTTTAACTGCTACAAACCCCCTTTCTGCTGCTGGGCTAGTGGAAGTCATCCCAGGTGATTGCCATGAGGCCAATTGCTGATCCCAAAGCAGCTACATGCGTTTATTCACTTAATCATACAAGAAATATATTTGAGCATTTGTCACATCCTGCCACAATACCAGTGTAGGCCAGGGAAGGTTAAAAGTTTGTGTAAGCTTTTTTTTTTCTGTTACATATGTTATTTATTTTTCCAATTTACTATTAACTTTGGACATGGTTGTTTTTGCTATACTCCAAATAGAATTTTTTAAGTAGTCAAATTTGTTAATTTTTTTCTTTACAATTTCTGGCTTTCATGCCATACATACAAAGTTATTTTTTTTTTTTTGAGTTGGAGTCTCACTCTGTCGTCCAGACTGGAGTGCAATGGCACACTCCCAGCCATCGCAGCCTCGACCTGCTGGGCTCCAGCAATCCTTCTGCCTCAGCCTTCCAAGTAGCTGGAACTACAGGTGCACGCTACCACACCCGGCTAATTTTTTAAAAATTTATTGTAGAAATGAGGTCTTGCCAACTTGCCCAGGTGGGTCTTGAACCTGCGGGCTCAGGCAATCCACTCACTTCAGCCTCCCAAAACGCGGGATTACAGGCTGAGTCAACTGAACCTGGCTCAAAGTTCTTTTTTAACCTAAGTATTATTTTAAAAATGCATTTGAACATATTCTGGTACTTACGTTTTTCTTTTTTTTAATTATAAGGATGTGGGGTTCAGGGTTAGGTGTTCAAACGTTGATTATGCAGGTACCCTTATTGATGAGGTGTTCCCCTCCTTCCCCTTGCAGTTCCCCTCAACTGCCACTCCCACCTCCCCTGCCCTGACAGTTTCCCACTACTACCAATCTCTTTCTTATAGTATTATGATAATTGTTCAAGGTCTGCTTATGAGTGAAAACATATGGTACTCTGTTCTTTGTTTCTGTGATAATCACTGAGTATGATCGACTCTAAATCCATCCAAGTTGCTGC